>NC_080068.1:51916856-52216856 GCF_949987535.1 Balaenoptera acutorostrata | reverse complement strand
CGTGTCACAAGCCATTCAACCAATTTATGCATTTAAGGTTTATGCAGAGAAAAAGGTCCAGATTTTAAACAATATTTTATTCAAATCCTTTCTAACATGATTTTAGTGTTAATATAGAAACAAAGGCATCCCCACAATATCATTTATCTACTTAAAAAAATTTTCTCATAGGTAACATTTCTATCAGAGAATTTATGTGGGGATGTGGGGGAACAAAGTGGAAAATTCTCCTGCTGTGGTTTATGAAAACCACATGATGGCAGCATCAGGCAAGCAGTGGTTTAAAAAAAAAAAAAAAGTTTAATGGTTTATACTGAAAGCTGAGTAAATCATTTTGATATGATTTACCTATCAGTGGGATTGGTAGGTCCCTGTAGCCATATGTGTGTCTTCCTATTCATTTCCAGATGGAAACCATCCCAAGAGTTATTTTAGTCACTCAGATCTATATAATTACGTCTTTTTGAGCAGTTGCTATCATAAACATACTATATCATGTAACTTGAGATTATTTACTTTTCAAAGTATCTTCAAAATCTGGAATTTCTTGGATCAACAATAGTTACTTCTTTTCTTTTTCATATTTTTCTCTTTTCTTTATCATGATATCCTCATGTATTTTTGAGCGCGTTTAGCTTTGATAAAGAATTTACCAAAATCAAAGGGCCCTTTGAAACATCTGGGTATTTCTTTGTAGAAAGTCTTTCAAGAGAAGTATTTGTATGATTGCTCTCTGACGCTCTTTGTTCATTTACCAGTTCAAAAAATATTTACCTAGAATCCAATCTATTCATATATATGTGTCTGTGATAGTCACTAGGGGAAAGGGGTAGTTAGAAAACAATTTGAGACTCACTGTCCTTGAGAAGTTTGCAAGCAAGTCCCTAAAACACAGCATCTCTTCTTTTCCCTTTTGTGTAAAAGAAGCTCATCAGAATAGACATGCTTACTTATCCAACTGTTTCCTCTATGGAATAGACACTGCTTCAAGTTTAGTACAATGTATTTGACAGAAGTCACCATGTATAGTGTCTAGGAATCCAAGGGCTTAATAGACCAGGGTGTCTTCAACACTACTTCTGAAAAATAAGGCAATTTTTGGATCTCCATCTACTCTTCATATGACTCAAGAAACTCTAAGGGTCAAAGGTAGCAACCATCGCGTGATGTGTAGGTTCCCACTTCATTAACTTTTTTTAATAGCCTATGAAGTAAGCCTGCCTAAGGATGTCCTTGTAGTTTTGTGGCTATAGGAGAAAGAGCCTAAGGAAGGGTAAAGGGCCAGATCCACCCCTTTCTGACCTAGAGAACACCTCCCGCTCCACCTCCAAGCTCTATTGTTTTCTCAGATTTGGGGGGAGAGTAATACAGTGAGATAATAGTCACTTCCCATTCCCTTTTTGTTCTCTTACCCCTTGATGATGAAACAGTTCTAAAATGATATTGGGTAAGTGGTAAGAACTGATAAGTATTTTCTGTCTTGAAACATTGATGTAGAACCCAGAGGGTGTAACTTATATATTGGGTTGAGAACAGTGAACCCAGCTTCCAAAAGTATATCTCTCATTTACTCCTAGAAAATAATTAACTCATTAAGAGGCTGCAGCTAAATAATTTGATTAGGCAGATCTTTATTCCTTTAGAATGTAAGCTCCAGAGGTTAAGAGTTTTGTTTGTTTGGTTAGCTTATATATCCTAAACCCTTAGAACAGTGCCAGGCACATGGTAGACAATAAATATTTAAATATTATAAATACATAAATATTTATTGAGTGAATAAATGAGTGAATTTTTAGAGGCCTTGTCTACACTTGTTCCGAGTGTGGACTTTAATGTATCAGCATAAAGCTTTGCCTGAGGTTTCTTATTTTTCAAGTCCTGAAAGGAAGAAATAAATGAAAAACAAACAGACATGAATCTTTTACATTAAATTTATATCAGAGGATATAAAAGTGCCAAATATCTAATAATGTAGATGCAGCTATTGACAAATCAAAATTTTAATGAAAGCATTTTGGTTTTTCATTGTATTTGAAAAAGATGGATGTCAGAGGTTGTAGAAGGATCAGACATCTTTTCCTTATGTTAGTCTATTCTAATTGTCTGCAGGTTTCCACTCATTTGTCTCAGCTTCTTCATTTATAAATCAAGGGTAATTGTAGTCATTTATTCAACAAATTTCCAAGCACTGTGCTTTGTGCTAGGAATACATCAATGAAAAAAAAAAGAAGACAGAAAGTTCTGCCCTTGCTGAGTAGTAGGAGAGACAGACAACAAAAAATAAACACAATAAATAAGTAATTACTGTATATCTATTAGAAGTTGATATGCTATGGGAAGAAAGAAAAAGTAGAGCATGGTAAAGAGGATTGGGATGTTCGGGGGATGTTCAGGAATGTTATATTTTTATTTTATAGTATTTATTATACAAAGGACATGCTAGAAAAATGCACATTTTATTACTTGAATAGAGTTTAGCCTTTGACCTCTTAACTACATTGGTTATCTTTCAAACATACGGGGGCTGACTTCTTCCCAACCTTCAGGTCTTAGCTTAAATGCCACTGGCTCAGAGAGCCCTTCCCAGCCCTTCTGAAATTTTTAAAATTCTGTTAATCCCTATTTTAGATCTGCTTTTTTCTGTGGCAGACAAATAAAGTACTCCAAACATGCACATTTTTCCTTACATTCCCCATCTTCTCTTAGCAGCTAGGCTTCGGACTTAAAGGGGAGGCAGGCAATTCACCTGGAGGTGGAAAAGCAAATGTTTAGTAGACAAATATTTGCTGGGCCGTGAAGAGATAGTGGGGCACAGAGTGGATTCTGATTTCTAGGTCCTGCCTAGAGTTTCCCCCAGCAACCTAGCCCATATTCTTTGCAGGTGATCTCTGGTGATACCCCTATTCTGGGAACAGGTCTTTTATCTAAATTCTTTAGGCAGTTAAGGGGGAGGTAAAATGAAATCCTCATGCCAAAGAGACACATTTTGGTGTGGCAAATTTTCTCCTTCACAGTATGAAGTAGGGATTGTGGCTCAGTTTGTTTTTTTTCTATATGGCTATCAAATTCTTCAAGTATTATTTGTTGAAAAGACTTTCTTTTTCCCATTGAATTGCTTTTGGCAACTTTGTAAAAAGTCAAATAACTGTATAAGTGTTAGTCTAAAGTTGGGCTTTCTATTCTGTTCCATTGATCTATTTGTCTATCCCTACACTAGCACCACACTGTCTTGATTACTGTAGCTTTGTAGCAAGTCTTGAAGTCAGGTATTGTAAGTCCTTTTTGCTCATTTTCAAGATTTCTTTGGATATTCTAAGTCCTTTGCATAGCCATATAAATTTTAGAATCAGTTTGTCAACTTCTACCAAAAAAACCCTCATAGGATTGTGATTGAGATTACATTGAATCTATAGATCAAATTGGAAGAATTGACATCTTAATATTATTGAGTCTTCCAATACATGAATATGGTACACCCTCCATTTATTTAGGTCATCTGTCAGAAACATTTTGTAGTTTTCATTATAAAAATCATGCCCCCAATTTTAAAATTTACTCCTAAGAATTTTCTGATCTGTGAGTTTTTGTAAACAGAATTATTTAAATTTCATTTTTTAGTAGTTGCTGCTTCTATACAGAAATACAATTGATTTTTTTTTGTATATTGACTTGGTATTCTGTGATCTTGCTAAATTCACTTTATTTATTTTTTGTTTTGTTGTTTTGTATATTCTTTAGAATATTCTGCATAAACAACCATTAGAGTGGCTAGAGAGTTTTACTTCTTCCTTTTTGATCTTTAGAACTCTTTTTTATTTTCCTTATCTTATTACGCCAGCTAGGATCTCCAATAAAATGCTGAATAGAAATGGTGGGGGTGGACACCCTTGCCACCTTCTGATCTTGGGGGAAAGGTTCAGTATTCCATTATTAAGTATAATGTTAACTGTAATTTTTTTTTTTTTTTGGGAATGCCTGTCATATTGAGGACTTCAAGCTTTGCTTTGCCCTTGGTGAGCCACAGCTGCATTCTGTTTAGTTCTCTTAGTGTTAGATGGGCTGCTTGGAGTTCGCCTCTTGTGTGTGTTCTTCAGGGGTCAGTCAGAGATTTGGGAAGAATTTATAGACACAAGTTGAGTCTCCCCTCTGTGGTTTTCTCTTTTCCTGGGTATATCCCTTCAATTTCCAGTTTCTGTAGTAACCCCAAACTTTGTCCTTTGATTCCTCAAGCAAGTAAGACTGCAGATTTCTATCCAAATTCGAACTGTCCTTTGTCTAGAAAAACCTCCAAAATGGAAACACTTTCAGTGATATTCCTTTCAGATGTCCATTCTCTTCCAAATCTGTCTGCTTCTAGTAACTCTCCAGAGTCAGATAGCTGTGTTTTTTTATTTTTAATTTAAAAATTTTACATTTTACATTCCATTTACAGTTATTACAAAATATTGGCTATATTCTCTGTATTGTATGATACATCCTTGATACTTCTATTTTAATATAATTTTTCCAATGTTTACAGTTGTTTCCTGTGAGAAGTTTAGTCTAATGTAAACAACTTCAACATTATCAGACATGGAACTTACATTTTAAAATAATGTGGTTGAAATAGTCCTTACAGAGAATGTGGAAATTAAGCAAAGATTTGAAAGAAGAGAGGGATTTAGCCAAAGTGACAGGTTTTTTTGGAAAGCCTCCAGGCAGACACAAGAGCAGTAACCAAGGTGGGAAATACCTGATATGTTAGAGGAATAGCAAGAAGAGCAGGGTTTTGAGGAAAAGAGTGGTGTAAGCAGACATGCATTTGAGAACAGTGTGGAGGTTCCTTAAAAAACTAAAAATAGAACTACCATATGACCCAGCAATCCCACTACTGGGCATATACCCTGAGAAAACCATAATTCAAAAAGAGACATGTACCCCAATGTTCACTGCAGCTCTATTTACAATAGCCAGGACATGGAATCAACCTGAATGTCCATCAACAGATGTATGGATAAAGAAGATGTGGTACACATATTCAATGGAATATTACTCAGCCATAAAAAGGAACGAAATTGAGTTATTTGTAGTGAGTTGGATGGGCCTAGATTATGTCATACAGAGTGAAGTAAGTCAGAAAGAGAAAAACAAATACCATATGCTAATGCATATATATGGAATCTAAAAAAGTGTTACTGATGAACCTAGTGGCAGGACAGGAATAAAGACGCAGACGTAGAGAACACAGACTTGAAGACAGGGGCGGGGGTGGGGGGAAGGGGAGGCTGGGATGAAGTGAGAGAGTGGCATGGACATATATACACTACCAGCTATAAAATGGATGGCTAGTGGGAAGCTGCTGCAGAGCACAGGGAGATCAACTCGATGCTTTGTGACGACCCAGAGGGATGGAATAGGGAGGGTGGGAGGGAGGCTCAAGAGGGAGGAGATATGGGGATATGTGTATACATATAGCTGATTCACTTTGTTGTACAGCAGAAACTAACACAACATTGTAAAGCAATTATACTCCAATAAAGATGTGGAAAAAAAATAACCTCTGCTATTTTGTGAATAGATTATATGGATGCAAATATAGAAGCAAATAATTAGCTAGGAGAATTAGTTGTTGCAAGAGTTCACAGGAGAGATAATGGCCACTCAAACCAGAGTTGACATGGTGAGGCTAGTGAAGGGCTAGATATGTTTATGAGGGAAGAACCAACAGATTTTTTAATTGATTGGATGTTGCGTGTGAAAGAAAGTGAGGTGTTCAGAATGTCTCCAGGTTTTTCTGGCAAGTAAGGATGATTTCTATATAACACAGAAGGATGGAATTTCCATCAACTGAGTTGGAGAAGGCTATGGGTGAATCAGTTTAATAAGACAAAGTCTGTTCCCTAAAAGGCTCACACTCATAAGTAAGAGAGATACTTAAATAACTAACGTGCTCAACTAACTGAAGTAATGTGGTAAGTGCTTTTTATAGTAGTTCTTTGGGGACCAGAAGAGATAAAAAGTATCATTTCACTTTGTGATGAGGGAACAGCTGAGAAGGGATCAATATATTGAAGAATAAATAGGATGTGAAACAACAGAGAGGAAGGAATTAGTAATGGAAAAATAATCATGAGAAAGAATGTGGAAATGCAAAAATTAATGTTAAGGGCTTGGGGAATGGGACACAGATTGGTGTGACTTGAGGTAAGGATGTGTCATAATGATGGTAGGAAAAGGGATGGGGCACTTGGAGGGAGGGAAGTATAGGACAAAAGATATAATCAAGCTAAAGAACATATTTACTCTGCTCATGAGCTTGCCCTTATCCAACAGGCATTGGGGAAGTGGAAAGAGGTACTTTTGAACAGTAACCTGAAAATCCTTGGATGGAAAATAAACCAGTAATTTGTTTGTTGTCTTTTTGTTGTTGTTGTTGTTACTTGTCCAAAGACAATGAAACATGTTATAAATAAATCACAGAAATATATATTCAATGTTGTAGTTCTAAAGTGTGGCCCCTAAAGACATTCCCTGAGCTGTTCTATTGCGGTATTATGAATTCAATTTGATGACTTTTTTTTCCTGGCATGATTTAATGACTTCTCATAATATTAAATAGATGGGAAAAACACACACTCACAAAGTGAATAATGCCAATTTTCCCTGTTCATTTGGGTAAGATATTAAGTGGTTAGTTGTTTGCCAATGTATTCTATGAATGAAAAATGTTTTATAACCATTGTGAAAAAATTAATGCTATTGAGGCTCATGATTGTTTCTTCTTTTCAAGTCATGGGCCCCAGGGATGAGACATCAGGGGACTTTCAGTAGCTGTCAGTTAAAAGCATGAAATGTATTTATTTCTCTTACTCATTTAACAAAAGGTGCTATAAAATGTTTGATGCTTTTTTGCATGTATTTAGATACATGTTAGTTAATCCAAAAATACTGTTGTTTTTGGAGGTCTAGAAGAAACAGTGCATTCCTTGGGATATTTTAGGATTATCAAAATGTCTTGATTAGAAGGGACAGGGGCCCTTGCTGATATTAATTGTTGAGTGGTATTTAAGATTGATTAATATTTATGATTTCTGTATAACACAGAAAGAAAAACTGGTTTTAGGGCAAACAGATGTGGATTTTAATTCTGGACCCCTCTTCTTAGTAGTAGTTTGAGATTGGCTGAGTCTCAAAATCTTTGAGCTTCATCTTTAAAATGAAGATAATACCTTTTCTATCTTAGCCCTCAGTAACTATGAAGACCAAAGGGGAAACCTATGTGATGGTAACATGAACATTATAAAGCACTGTTTGAGTGTAAGATATACTAACTCATACTATTTCCATACACAGTAGATTACATAATGAAAGGTACATCTTTCCTGGCAAAGGATGTATGTGAGATTTAATCCACTCCTGAGATAACACAGAGTTACATAAAAATGATGTATGAATTGGTGTCCTTGATTTTTATGATCTTAACATTTTTAATCTACTCATATAGGTTTTTTCCTTTTAGGTTAAATAGTAAGCACATTAATAATCAGTTTTTATGTGTTCACTACATCACACCTTTTATATGTCCACACATCTGTCTTTTAAACAAAAATTACTTAATTAAGATAAAATTGTTCTGAAAAGAAGATCTGAGTTGAAGTTTTAAGAATTACGTTAGAGGACAGGTCTATAGTTGCCAGTTTCTAGTGCTTGCCCCCAAATTTTCAGATGCTTACATTTCTTCCTGAGTATTTCAGCTATTGTGTGAGATGAATTGTTCATTACAAGTTAATGTTATTTTTAGTGAGTAAAACAGCACAGACCAGTAGACTGCGAAATTCAGTATAGTTCAGACATATTTGGTAAGAGGATGGCTCTCAAAATCTACAAAAGAACCTTTGTTGAATTCTTTCAATACATTATTGGCCCATACATACAGTAGCCAATTTTGAATTTAGAAATGAACTAATTTAAGCCAGAACTCAATAATGGAGGGTTCAATTACAGTTATTTCTTTTTTTATTTACAAAGCTTTTGATTTTGTTGTAAGAAATATCCATGGCATGAAGCTTCTGCATGAGTTGTAGGTGTCTAAAAACTGAATCATCACCATCATCATCATCATCATCATCATAATCAACCAGATTTAAAAAGGAACCACTATTTTTGTCCTCAAATAGTAAGTTAAATATGTAATTCTAAAAAAAAATTTTTGCTAGAACTTGTATAATCATCTTCTGTCTTCAGAGAAAACAGATGGAGGCTTACTCTGCTAGGACATTATAGAATGAATACAATTATTGAAAGTGACAAACTAATCATTGGAGAGATATTCCAAAGACCCAATTTCTAATTGAATATGATTCATATTATGACGTTTATATATGTAAATGATTTGGTAGCCTAGTAATGGCAAATTGGATCTATTTAAAGTAAGATGGCAGTAGTGTCACGTTTAGCATATAAAAGATCTGAGACATAAGGCATGTCTCTTTGAAAACTGTTTGAACTTGGGTATTGATAATGTTTTAAAAAATTATTTCTAAATGGCATTCATTGTGTAATGCATAAGGAAACTTTTCTATAGCAAATATACCTTTATTCTAATATTTTAGGAATGTGGGTTAATTGTTGGGTTTAGGGTAACCTAAGCTACTCTGCATAGAGTAGTATTAAGAGCCTATTTTATATTTCTATACTTATTACTTTTCAAAATGAGACGATTGGCATCTCATATCTCATTTGATTAGTTCATTACTCAAGTTATGTTCTTTTCCTTTCATAAAGGAAACCATAATGATATTTTGGATTTCAATGTAATAATGCTTCAGGGGAATGATGTGTGTGTGTGTGTGTGTGTGTGTGTGTGTGTTTGCTTTTCTATTATGTCATTTGGTAGGAAGCTAGGCATTAATGATGTCATGGCTATTTTTAACACTAACAAAGACCTTTTAATCTGTAATGCTAACAATATTCAACAGAAGCCTATTCATGGAACTATCTTGTATAGGAAAAACATACATTTAAATATGTAAACTTATAGAGGCAAAGCCTTATCATCTGACTGTTCCCAGATCTCATTGGTATTGTTTGATTTCACAGATTTTTCCCTTTTACCAGGCCAGCCACTTCTGGCCCTGTACTTGCATATACTCTTACAGCAGTTAATTACAGCCATTGGTCAAGAGCAGTTTGGCTTACTATTTTCATGGCAATAAAAGGAATAGAGTAATGATTTTATATCTTAACTAAAGCTGAACCATAAGTGATCTGGCTGTAGGCCCTCCGATTTAACTTTCCAGACTTGCAAATAGATAACAATTGTAAAATTAAATCAATGTTATTTACTTTTCAGACCATGTGGATGAGAGGACAGTATGTAATGGAATTGCCCCGGAAAAAGACGTAGATGGATTTCATATTATTAACATTGGAAGACTATGCCTGGACCAGCATTCTCTCATACCTGCCACTGCTAGTGCTGTTTGGGAAATTATCCAACGAACAGGTTGGTCTATGGGACATGGGTGCTAAGTGCCAAAATGAGCATTTGCACATTGCCTTGACAGAGAGTGAAAGAAAATAAGCATTAAACTTCAATCTACAGGAATATATAAAGTTACAGAAGTCAAAGAATAATCTGAAATAAGATAAAATGAAGAACACATGCCAGGTTACAAGAAACTGCTGTTTCACCTTTCAGGGAATGAATTTTCCAAATAGAAAGTTTATCTCCCTACTCTAAAACTATAAGCTGAAGGTATTTTGATGTACATTTTTCAAAATGTATTATGTTTCTCCTTACCTTTAAAAACAAAATGTGCTGGGCTTCCCTGGTGGTGCAATGGTTAAGAATCCGCCTGCCAATGCAGGCGACTCGGCTTCGAGCCCTGGTCCGGGAAGATCCCACATGCCGCAAAGTAACTAAGCCCGTGCACCACAACTACTGAGCCTGCACTCTATAGCCCGCGAGCCACAATTACTGAAGCCCACATTCTTGGAGCCCGTGCTCTGCAACAAGAGAAGCCATCGCAATGAGAAGCCCCTGCACCGCAACAAAGACCCAATGCAGCCAAAAATAAATAAATAAAATAAATTTATTAAAAAAAAAAATGTGCCGAACATTTTGCACCATCTCTAATGACCTAGGTTTTCATTATAAACACTTGCCCTTGAATTGTGCTCTAAATACAATAATGCTCTCAAAGACCCTCGATAGTTCTCCTGCCTTCATCACTGTCTCTTACATTTTTGGCAGCATCTCCTCCTGCTAATCTTCTCTTTTCTAACTGAGGGAGAGAACTTCCAAGGGAAAGCAGATCCTAGAATTATACTCTTAGAATGTTAGTACTTAGAAAAACCTTAATTCTAAATTTTTCATTTTACTTATGAAGATACTATGCCCCAAAGAGGTTAAGTGTGTTAAATCTGTAAGCTTTATCTTTCAGACCTTTCTAAGTCCATAAATTTAGTGCTTCTCTCCTATAGAATAAAATGCATGAGTTTTGTGAAAAATACTTTTTTTCCCCCACTTCATTTTGTCCTAGATTTGCTCAAAGTTTGATTGCCAATTAATCTTGACCTTGCACTTTGCTTGCTTTGTGATTAGTAGTTAATAATTGTCTCCACACTTCTAACTCATCATATAAATTTTAATGTTTAAAACTAATTTAATGGAAGCTTGAAAATGTCTGTGGTTTTTTAATGAGGCCATAATGAGAGGGAACATGACGGATCCAAGAATTATAAAAAGAAATATTTATAAATAGAGAATGTGGGAACATTATAGACAAGCCACAAAATAATTCAAATTTAATTAGAAGTTTTTAAAGAATATTGCAGTTGGCTGTTGAGATGTTTACTTTGCTTCTTGTTGCTTATTCTTCATTTAAATCAAACTCTGTGTTTTAAGGAATTGAAACATTTGGAAAAAATGTGGTTGTGGCTGGAAGATCCAAGAATGCAGGGATGCCCATCGCCATGCTTTTGCACACTGATGGAGAGCACGAACGGCCAGGAGGTAAGGGCAACCTGGAGAGTCTATGTACTCTTACAATTTTCTCACTTCTTACAATCATCAAATAAATGTGTTTGAAAATGTGACATAGAATATTTGTGGGCTTCTGCAAATAAAGGTTTCCCTTTATTCCCTATCTAATGACATGAGCACCTTGACAATGAATAAAAGAATTACTGGAAAAATGTGTCCCCTTTGTTCCTACTTTTTCCTTTGGCTATATATACTTCCTTTATATCATTAAAGATATAGTCATTAAGAAGGGTAGAAAGGCTAGATACATACTAGATGCATAAAAATCACAAGTTGATAGATATCTGTATACCCATACACACCATGCCCCTAAAACACCACCAATGTACAGATATAAGTTTGGGTGGTTTTTTTTACCATTATTAACCTTGGTGAACTCCAGTTTCCTGATCTTAAATTTTCAAATACAGTTGACTGTTGAGCAACACGGATTTGAACTGCGCAAGTCCACATATACATAGATTTTTTTTTCACTAAATACATACTACAGTACTATATAATATGTGGTTAGTTGAATGAATGGATGTGGAATCATAAATCCAGGGGCTGACTGTAAAGTTACAGGTGGATTTTCGACTGTGCAGAGGGTGGGTGTCCCAAATCTCCGTGTTGTTCAAGGGTCAACTGTACTAATTTTATGATCTTGGTTGATGTAATGCATATGAAATATTTTTTTAAGCCACAAAGCCCTAAGGAAAAAGAAGCCCAATGATAACATATCACTTATCTAAAAAGATAAATTATTAGAGTTTGAATTGTTTTTTCCTGCCTGGACTTAAGGACTTAAATATTGCAACAAATCAAAATGTATATGTGGATCATAGTAAACTAGGGCCTGATAGTGACTCAAAGTAACTTTAAAAAGCCTTAGTTTTGAAGAGCTCTTTGAAAGGCCAAATCTGGTAGTATCAACATAGTTTTCATGGTAACCATCTACAAAGTTGCATCTCTAGCTTAACTATTCACTTCTAACTTAATCTGTTAATGCTCATCTATCTCTTAGGGTATAACAAAGATATTGATTCATATTTACCTTTATTTAAGAGTTTCTGTTAAGCAAGGTAAAACAACCAGGAAAGTTTACCTAGGTGTACCATTTTTGTTGGAAGATTTTGACCAAGAGCCAAAATAGGCAGTTTTTTCTTCATTTTCGACATATTATTTTCTTATCTCATCAATAACATAACAAGCAGCATTATGCAGCTCTATTAATTGCACATCACTTTCTCATGAACTATCTTATTTCGTTCTCAATAATTCTGGAATATATTCATATTCACATTTTGCAGCTAAAGGAAATGAGCTTTAGAGACTTCAGTGACTTACCCAAGGCCATTCAAGGAAGTGGTGTACAAAGCCTGGAGCTGGGTGCTGACTGTCTGGTTAGGAGGATAGACTTGAAGTCAGACCCCTCCCCTGCCAAGCCCGGTATCCTTGGATAAGTCATTTAATCTGTGTAAGTCTCCACTTCCCTCATTTGTAAAGTGCAGATAATATTAATATCTCCTTCATTGGGTTATTATGAAAATTGAATGAGACTTGAATGTAAAGCAGTCTTCACAGTGCCTGACACAGTAAGTTAAGTAAGCCCTTGGTACGTGTGAACTGTGACCATTACTGTTATTTCCATTATTATGCTTAAATTAATAATCTATGGCCATACTAACTAAAACGTTTAGAATAACATAATCCAAGGTCAATGATGTATTTTTCACCTTCATTTGAAATTTTATTTTCTTTTTCTGGTAGGTTTTATATTTGCTTTTATTTGGATCAAATCTAGTCTTTGTTGTAATGATTTGCATAAACATAGAATTTATAAAGTTAATAAAATATTAGATTATAAATATGACATCGTAATATTCCAAATTATACTTTACATTGCACTTTTTCTTGTGAATATTAATATATTGTATGCTAATTTCTTGATAAATTTCAATTTTGAATTATTTGTCTATAAAATACCTAAGTCTAAGAAAGTTAATTTACCTCTTATTTATTTATGCAATTTTAAATTAGATATTCCTATGTCATAAAACACATTTACTTTATAAATATTTTATACTTTGTGTTACAAAATATTTTCACTTGAATGCATGTTAGAAATTGAATAAAATTGGAATTAGATATAGTACTGGTTACTTTAACGCCAGGTGGTTAAATTTAGTTATTATAGTGGCATCCAGGTGCCATTACAATTACGGTATCCAAAAGGTAATAAATTGTATTAAAAATGATGTTGGATAGTTCGCAACATGGGTGGTGTTTATTAATCTCATGCATATTTAATAGGAGTATGGTGACATATATGATTAATATAATGAATTGTTGAGAGCTGCTTACTGAAGGTTTGCAGTCTGTGGGAAAGTTAATATTTCAAATGTCCGTGTCTGCTAGAGCAGTAACGATGTGCAGTGACTACATGTGCATTGTTAGCTAACGGAGATAATGAAGGAGGATTAACTGGGCAAATTCATATCTAGAGAACTTGTTCTGATGACACTGAGAATGTTGAGCGTTCGGCTCACATGGTACTTCTTTGCCAGAAAAGACTCAGAGCCCTAATGATTCATTTGTGTCTTAAAGCCAAAGATAATTGCACTAGAAGAAAAATGGCGATACTGTAATTTAGCTTGATTAATATGTGTCTACACAGGGCTGGCTTTTAGTCTTGATTATTTAGGACATGGATCCCGGCTGTTTTGTGAGAAAGAGCTTCTTTTAATTCTTCAAGGGCTTGAAATATTTAGAGGACTGAGAATGTGCTAAAATCTCGAGGTAAAGAATTAGTGCTGATACTCAACACAGCAGGATGCTGCAGAGAGATAACCTTCTGCTGAGGACATGTCATCACAGGAGGCTTTAAAGATGACATGACATTCAAGCCACTATGTACTTTATAGAGAGTGAGAGATAGTTCCTGTCTTCCAAGAGCTTATAGTCTTGGTGGTGGTAGGGTGGGGGGACAGGGTACAGAGGGGGCATGATATGCAAGTATGGGTGATTGAAATGATAAATATTTAGTGGCACAAAATAAAATTCAGCATCCCTAAGAAAGCATTCAATTTGCTAAGGGAAGCCCTTGGTTAACTGAGGAAACATAAAGAGATTGACAGTGGAGTCTCTTCTCATGAGCCCCACTACTTGTTAGGATGTTTGAATATCATTGTGATCACCTATAATTCACTGGTATTCTTTTAACGTCTTTGTATGTAGTAACCTACCCAGGTAAATTAACCTTCCAGTATTCAGAATGAAAACTGAATACTACTGGCTTTAGCAAAATGTCTTTATGTTTAGCTTACCCTGATGGAATAAAACAGAGTTCTCCAATTTCTCTGAAACAGTTTTTTTTTTTTTTAAATTAATTTATTTTTATTTTTGGTTGTGTTGGGTCTTCGTTTCTGTGTGAGGGCTTTCTCTAGTTGCGGCGAGCGGGGGCCACTCTTCATCGCGGTGCGCGGGCCTCTCACTGTCGCGGCCTCCCTTGTTGCGGAGCACAGGCTCCAGACGCGCAGGCTCAGTAATTGTGGCTCACGGGCCTAGTTGCTCCGCGGCATGTGGGATCCTCCCAGACCAGGGCTCGAACCCGTGTCCCCTGCATTGGCAGGCAGATTCTTAACCACTGCGCCACCAGGGAAGCCCCTCTGAAACAGTTTTTTTTTTTTTTTTTCCTTTAAGATAACAAAGTGCCATAATGACCAGGCATTATGTGTATTAATTATAACCAAAGGAATATATAGTCTGATTTTATTTCTAATTCTTTTACAGTAAATTCCTTTCTGCCTATTTTATATTCTTACATAGGGCATGTCATCTAAATAGATCCCCCTAAATGGCCACAACATGCTTCTCCTTTTAGCTAAAAGGTTGGGGTACTATTGCAGTGGCATTGGTTGCTGGGACTTTTTAAAAGAGCATTTTGGAAGAGTCAGCAGCTAGCTGATTTTGCTTAGAGTCCTTTGGGATACTCTTGACTTCATTCAGGTAATAGGCATTCAGTACGTATCCTCTGTGACACACTGGGGTGGGGGTGTGGTACAGGGGTGAAAAAGACTTGCCCCCCTGTTTCCAGAAGATGACAGACTGCATCTTCAGGACACTGTGTTTCTCAAAGCACAGCTTCCGCATTGGTGTTCAGCTTTTGCACTCAAGCTGCCCACCTGCTGCAACTTCTATATATCAGGTATTTTTCATTCAAGGGGACATCCTATCTAAATGGAAAACCACAAGATATTTTGTCAGTGTGATGCCTTTCCTTTGTGAAAATTGGCTCCAGTTGTGAAAATGAACATTTTTGCCAGCCTGGGAGCATTCTCTCTCACCTACAGGAGGGGCCTTCAGGTAGGAACACAGGAATGGATGTCCCAGGCGGTGCAGTGTGATATGAGTGGTTATGTGTGATTAAGCTCAACCCAGTGCCAGGTTGGACCAGGTGCTCTCAAGTTTCAAAGAGAGGAGCCAGAAAGGAACACCCTGGAGAGAGGAGTCTCGCAAAGCAATCACGCCTCCCGGACGGAGAGTCTTAGTCTTGTTGCCAGTGGAATGGAGTGGGACTTTTGCTGCCGCTGTGGAATGAACCATTGTCAAACGGGGGCAGGGGGACGGCAGGCATTTATAGTCTTTGCTCCTCCCATTCCACTACTCCTAAGGTAGAAGTACTCGTGGTAAGATATTGGGGATATTATGTTTTATGACGCCTCTGTGTTGACTAAACTTTACTGAATTACAGCTTTGAGTTTGCATAGTGGAAAGCAATAGAAAAGAACAAATGCTTGTTGTAGTCTCATTTTCTAAGTTGAATAGTAGGAGTACTGTTTCATTTTCCACATCTCTGAAATTCAGCCAGCTAGTATCTGGAAAGCACTGTACTTGGAAAAATGTCACATATTCTCCCATCAGGCAGCTGGAACTATTAGTTGCCCTGTTGAAAATAACATTAAACACTATTTAAAATATAAAGTGAAGTCCAAATCTTTTTATTTTCCCTTTCATTTTCCCTCTTTCCTCATGACCTCAAAGTACCATGTTTTTGTTTTTTTTTTCCATAATTATCAGCACAAAGCATCCCTTTTCTGATGTCTATAAGCCCGATTATTCAAAGCATCACTTGTAAGGATATTCATTTCTGCTCCACCAGCCTTTTCAGCCATTCATCCCATCGAGTTCCCCCTGGTACCTTATGCTGAAGCTTCATAGAACTGCACATTGTTCCCCAAACACACCATCTCTTCCAGGCCTCCTTTCCATTACATACCCTGTTCCCTCTGCAGGGAATGCTGTTTCCCATCACTCGCCTGCTTTCCTCTCACCTCCAGCCCATCTTTCAAGATGTGCACCAAATCTAACTTTTACATGTTATATGTGCTGCCATCACAATACTAATCCTGTTGCATATTGATTGTCTACCTGGTCCCCTTTTCTATACACACATAGTAAATATGAACTGCTCAATGACAAATATTTTGTCTTAGGCTTTTTGTATCTCTGAAATTTAGCACAGGGCTTGGCATGTAATAATGCAACTAGTCAGTGAATCAATGACAGTTTATTTAGTGTTTCCTGTGTGCCTGTATTGTAGAAAATAAGACTGCAGGCTAGGGATTTAAAATAAAATACTGCCATTTATGGAAAAAAAAATTCCTATATAGTGGGGAGGAGGGAACAGAAGTAGCTAGGTACTTACTATAAACTAACTCCTTCATATTTTAACATTATAGGCATTTATATAAAAGTATAACTTATGACTCCCCTTCACCCAAGAATCAGATCACAGGAGAGGAGAATGCCTCGTGACCATCAGGAAGGGGAGAGGAGACCTAAGGATACTGGGAAGGGAAGGAAAGTTATTGCTGACAGCATTAATTGAAAGAGGTCACAGCATTTTTCCAGTAAAACATTTAAAATCTATCATTTTGTTTAGACTTTTTTTTTTTTTTCTAGAGCTGCTGACATGTAGTGCTGCCTTCTTACAGAGGAGCTGATTTCTTTGTCACTAAGCATGGGAATATGATGGTGAATAAATCAGATATTGCCCTGTCCTCTTGAGCTTACAGTTTAGTAGGAAAGACAGTCATCAAACAATTAGGTATGAATGATTAATCATTATAATTGTGCAAAATGCTGCAAAGGAGGAGAGCTTTCTATAATAAAAAGCTTGGTTGTAGGAAGGAATGGATGATTTCTAACTACAGTTATACATCAATGTTATACCTTTTTATGCCTATCTTTTGTACTATTGCAATGGAATGTTTTTATTGTCTACCTTCTGTCACTACTCTTCACTTCAAACTAAAAAAATCCCACCTCACAGACAAAAATAAAAATATATTCTACTTGAAGTTATTAAAAATTTCTAAAATCTCTAGAAGAAAAAAGTTCACTCTTTACAAAATAAATAATTCATACCATAATGGTAAATGATGATTTGATGATTTAAAAAAAATCAAGTCAGTGCCAAGCAGTATTATTATACATATGTAGTAAGTACATCAGATAGAACTTCCTCAAGTAGGCGTCTCTTAAAATCTCTCCCACCCCCTCACACACACCACCATAGACACATTGAAGACCTTTTCCTTCACAACATTTATCAGTTTGTGATTGTCATTTATTTGTGTCATTATCTGATTAGTTTTCATCATGCTCACGATTAACTCCACAAGAGCGAAAACCATATCTCTTTATCTTCCCATTTTATTTCCAGCATCTAACATAATAGCTCTCCAAAAAGTCTTTGTTCAATAAATGAATGAATAAATTCTCTTTATTTGTAGACCAAGAGTATCATGAAAATTTTTTTAAATTAATTAATTAATTAATTTTTATTTTTGGCTGTGTTGGGTCTTTGTTTCTGTGAGAGGGTTTTCTCTAGTTGCGGCAAGCGGGGGCCACTCTTCATCGCGGTGCGCGGGCTTCTCACTATCATGGCCTCTCTTATTGCGGAGCACAGGCTCCAGACACGTACGCTCAGTAGTTGTGGCTCACGGGCCTAGTTGCTCCGTGGCATGTGGGATCTTCCCAGACGAGGGCTCGAACCTGTGTGCCCTGCATTGGCAGGCAGATTCTCAACCACTGCACCACCAGGAAGCCCTCATGAAAGTTTTAATACAGCTATTCATAAGCTGTATTCTTAGGAGCATGGATGTACCACAAGATTTTAAATGGTTCTGAGGCCAGCCAAAAAGGCCAAAAAGTGGGAGGTGGCCCAAATTCTGGAAATCTCCACTCCTTCCCTGAAATAGTTGGAATAATCCTCCCACTCATTAGCCTATGAAATTACCCGGGCCATAAAAACTAACCACCCCCTATTTCGGGGCCTCTCACCTCCTGAGATGGCCCACACCCTGCGGAGTGTGTTTCTCTAAATGGGTGTAGTTTTGTTTTTAAGGGACAAAAATTAGTCAAATAAGTCTGGGAAATCTGGGTTAAACAAAATCAAACGTATATCTTGACTGTGAATATAGTAATATAATATAACCTTTAATATAGTAAGTACTGTGAATCTCTGAGTAAAAGTCTTTAGTATTTGACCCTGGAAGTTGTTTTTATCCCCCCTAAAACTATTACATATATATATATATATATATATATATATATATATATATACACACACACACACACACACACACACATATATATATATGTGTGTGTGTGTATATATATATTTGTATTTATAGTTGTCATATTTGTATCTATATATTTGCTGAATTTGTACTAATATACCCCAGAGGTCTAGCCTTTTTCCACACAGAGAATGAATTCAGAACCTTGAGAATACTTATTTAGCCTTAGTCTATGGTCTTTTAAGCAAGTTTGCAGAATAAGACTTTGTAATAAGATTCCTGAGTTTCTTTTCATCTGTTAATCTTGGAAAGAAGAAAATAAATGTACAAATTATATAAAGCTTTAACAAATAGACCTCATACATACATCTCCCAGCCAAAACAACTAGAAAGGAAAGGGCAATACTTTGGCTCATGCCCCTTATCCCATGACTGAGCTGACTACCTCATTTTGGCTAAGATTTGGGAGGGTCTGATTGCTTTAAAATTTAGTTCGTTATGTGTATGTATGTGTGTATATATATATATATATATATATATATATATATATATATATATATACACATAAAATCTGTTTCACAGTCAGGAATACTACCATCAACCCTGACCTGGCAGTTTGGTACCGTGAGGAATTTGGTCACCTGGGAATTGATTCATGTGGATGATTTAACACATTTTATCCCTATTAATAGGAGAATAATCCTAGAAATATAAGACTCCAAAGACAATATTTTCATTTATAACTGGCAACTTGTTCACACCATAGTTGCAGTCTTGATGGGTGAAGATTGACTGCTGGAGCAGGAGAGCCTAGTGTTAATGAGAATAGGCTCTCTATCATATTGCCCGAGTGCACACTCTGTTCCTGCATTTCCCTAGAACTCAGTGTTCAGTTCATATAAGCTATTATAGTGCATTTATTCTAAAAAGTATTTAAGGTGGTCCACAACAATATATGAAGCACAATGTAAATGAGCAATAGTTAAGAAAAAGGGGAAGCAAGGCCTGGAACTAAAATGGAGCCAAGAATAAAGCTACTATTAAAAACAGGCATATCATTAAATCTTCATGGACATTTTCCCCTGCCAAGAGCACTGAGTATGTGTTTGGTGCATTTATTTAATTGAGTCTAAGCTATACTTCCTGTGCTAGGGTTACTAATTTCATCCTGTGAGCTTTTAGGCAGGAAAAAAAGATGACTAGTTACCCAAGTTAAGTATCTTTAGAATTAAAAATAAACACATGCTACAAAACAGAAATAGAGTCACGGATGTAGAAAACAAACTTATGGTTACCAGGGGATAAGGTGGGGAGGGATAAATTGGGAGATTGGGACTGACATATACACACTACTATGTATAAAATAGATAACTAGTAAGAACCTGCTAGCACAGGGAACTCTACTCAGTAGTCTATAATGGCCTATATGGGAAAAGAATCTAAAAAAAAAGAGTAGGTATATGTATATGTATAATTGATTCACTTTGCTGTACACCTGAAACTATAACTACAACTTTGTAAATCAACTACACTCCAATAAAGATTTAAAAAAAAGAAACACATGCTCAGGATAAATAAAACATTTTCTGATATTAAGACCAAAAAATATTTTCTCCTAAAATTACTTATAAGCAGGGAACTATGTAATGGACTGAGTAATATTTATAACATGCTTTTTAATTTAATGAAATGGCCATATTTTATAGGGTTGTTTCTCTTATTGTTTAGCATAGATCAAAGCTCCCATTGACATGCATTTCTCTGATGTCACTTGGACGTTTCTTCTCATTCTCAGTTTTTGAGTCATTCTCTTCTTCCCAAATTCTAAACCAGTGTTTCTCAAATTTAGCTGTCCACTGTAATCATCTGGGGGCTTTAAAAAAATGTAACCACCTAAGCCCAACACAGAACAATCATATCAGAGTCTTCATGAGTTGGATCTGGGTATCAGTATTTTTTAGGAAGCTCCATAGAAGAATGTAATGCAGTGAGGGTAACTGAGGAAGACTACTCGAAGCATGGGAATGAGCCCAGGGCTTCACTTCCTGTTCCAGAGTCATTCCCTAGTCAATCTTTTCCAGCCTCATAGCTTTAAATACCGCCTGTGTCACCTCTTACTCTGGACCCATATAACCACTGTCCACTTGACAACTCCACTTGGATGGTCAGTAGGCATCTCAAAATTACCATACACAAACCTTCACTCTTAATTTTACTCCCTTAGTCTTCCCTGTCTTAGTAAATGGTGTCATCAATTCACCCAGTTGCTCAGGCCATCCTTGACTTCTCTCTCTCACACCCCATGTCTTATCCATTAACAGTCTGTGTCAAATATACCCATGATCTCACCATCTTCACTAATAAGACCTTAGTTCAGACACCCGTTATCTCACACTATAAAATTTCCAAAACAGTTCCCTGCCTCCACCCTTGTCCCATCTCCCGAGTGCAGTCTGTTTTCTAACTGGTGTGTCTCAGTCATCTATGGCTTCCGATAACACTCAAAACAATAAAACACCGGAGTAACATCCAAATTCCTTACTACGATATGCAAGATCTTCCGTGATCCTATCTGGGCTGCCTCTCCTTTCTCATTGTTTACCATTCTTACCTTCATCGCTGCCCTCCAAGCCACACCTGCATTTTGCTTTCCTAGAACACGTCATACATGCTCACGTGTCAGGATCTTTGCCCTTGGTTTCCCTTCGGCCTAGAATGCTCTTTTTGGAAGTTATTTACATAATTATTTCCTCACTTCCTTCTGGTTTCTGTTCAAATGTTACCTCCCCAGGCTGTCCCTGACCACCTTAACAAAGTAGCACCTATGCTATTACTCTTTTTACTTACTCTGTGCTTTTTTCTTCATAGCACTTATTTCTATGCAAACTTTTTATTATATATGTATTTGCTCATTTATATATTGTCTATGTTAAATGAATGAATCCATGATTTCAGTTCAATAATTTTTGGCTGAAACCAGGGGCAGATCTTTTAACTATCTAGAGACAATGGTGGTCAAGATTCAGTAAGTCCTTCCTAATACTCTTTCTCACAAAAGAGATAGATTGAGATGTTTAAAAGGAGTGAAATTGAAACGGTATTTGAGTAACTAAACGTGAAACCGTATTCCTTCCTAGTTGTCATCCACCTAGTGACCCAAGATGTTTGGAAGGTAACTGAAGGACTGATAAACAGCAAATCAAACCAGCCAGGTCTTGACCAGATACCAGATTAAAGTCTGGCCCATTTAAAGCATGAAAAGAAGGCTTAGATCTGAGTACTCTGTAACTATATCTAAAGTTATTTAAACAAAGAAAAAAACGCTGAAGTTGAAACAGAAAACTTATAGTAGATGGAATTCAGGAGCCAAGAGAGTACAGTATTGTTTTAAGATCTGGGGAAATTAGCTCTTGATTATTTTACAAGAGGTAAAACTTAAAGCTGAAAATGTCCTTTTTGTGTTAGAGACACATGTGTTTTCTGTCAGATGCTGTCTTATTAGTACTACCAGTGTGTTCCAGGTGAGATCTATAGGCAGACTTTATCCCTAAGGAAAAAGAAGTGTCATCCAAGATCCCACACTGGCCTCCTGAAAGAGTCAGGATGATAATCCCAGAAATGCTATTCTGCTGACCAAAGTGAAAACATAGTGTTTCTCAGCTCTGATTTTACAACTGTGAACTCCAGTGGTTCCTTTCCTTTCTGCTCAGGGCGGAGGCTGTGTAGTGAAGTGACTAGGAGCTTGGCCACTAGAGCTGAACTAAATAAATTTGAATTCTGACTCATATAGTTTTATGACCTTGGACAAATTAATGGGCTTTTTGTATTTTCTCGGTTTTCTCATTTATAAAAATGTAAATAATATTAGTTTCTACCTCATAAAAATATGCTTACAGTGTTTGGTGAAGACTGTATGAGTTAATACGTGTAAAGTACTAGAACAGTGCTAGACGTGTAGTAAATTCTTATATAAGAGCTATTTTCATCACATATGTTTTGGCTCTGTGCATTTTGTTTTTTGTTTGTCTGTTTTATGCTTAAAGATGTAATTGCAGCTTATGGAGAGAGAAAGAAATACATGTTCAAATTCAGAATCTTTAGGCCTCTGGAGGCATTTGTCCAAAAACAGAACTCAGGCCTCTCTTATCCATCTAGTGCTATTCTGTTGACAAATACTGAGTTTTCCTTCTTACGATTTCCCTGGTGATTTTCCCTTTAAAACAGACCATGGTATGAGTTAATATATTGGGAATGAGTCATTTTTCCCTTAAAAAGTGACAAAGCAAAACCCTACATGTGAGATTCTAGCTCCTGTTGGATTTGCCATTTGGCTTCATCTGCTGATACAGGCACAAGCAAGTATGTATTTGAAGATTTGCCTCATGGAAAAGGAAGATGAGACTTGTCCTGCGTTGCTGTGGAAGATAGATCTAGGATCCTGGTAAAATTTTCAAAAAGGGAGACTTTAGCTCTTGTAAGAAAGAACTTTCTAACAGTTTGGGCGAAATAATATGCCTATAATTATTTTTATAGAAAATGATTTATCAGTTGGAAAGGATAGGAAAAGCATAAGGGAATTGAAGCAGAAGCAAACCAAATTCCTACTCACATCAAGAATCTCTCTTAGACCTTTAAGTGCCCCTGTGCTGTTCTTAGCTAAAGTAGACAGTGGTTCTCTGTGCCAACACTGTAACTTATACCTCCTTTTAGTGTGGAATTATCACACTGTATTATAATTCTGATTCACAGATCTGTTTTCCGTATGAGAGAATTGTGTATCTCCATCACTTGGCATGGTCCTGGGATTATTTCTTGATTGTCGAATAAATGAATGTAGGGAATGGCTGGAAATGTCTGACAAAAGTAAATTCCTCATTTAGGTAATGTTAACAAAAATATGATACTCTAAAATGAATCATATTGTGTTGTTTGTCTTAGCATTTTTAAATAGAAAATATTAATTTCCTCAAATTTTAATTGCCAACAACTGTTTGCTACAATCTGCAATTTTGCATAAATTACAGAGGTAATGATAGCCTAGAAAACTGCGCAGGTGGCTCCCAGTGAACAAGTCTTGATTGACTGTGGACTTTTATATAGTGAGAAGCATATCTTGCCCAGCAGCTTATTATTAAGTTCTAACAGAACTCTATGATTCTGGGAGATAGGTTCTAAGTCTTTTATTCTTATTATATCTTACAAACATGATGTAAAGCACTGGGCACAATGAAGTTGCTTAATACTTCTTATAAAACATTTTTTTTAACATCTTTATCAGAGTATAATTGCTTTACAATGCTGTGTTAGTTTCTGCTTTATAACAAAGTGAATCAGCTATACATATACATATATCCCCATATCTCCTTCCTCTTGTGTCTCCCTCCCATCCTCCCTATCCCACCCCTGTAGGTGGTCACAAAGCATTTTTATCTGGGTTTGTGTGATAGAAAAACTAAGCCTGAGCCCAGGCTCTTATCATACTCACAATATGAGGATAAAACTGAGTGAGGGAAAAAGTCATCTGAGGGTCAGAGATATGCATCATTTTATGGAGTAGCTGCTGTAACCTGTTGGTTCTGATTACCCTAGGGAAAAATTTGAGACGCTAGAAATGACTAGGTGCAGCAAGCCATAGGATTCATTGAACAAAAGTAATTGTAACCAGAATTGAAAAGAGAAATGACAAGAATTTTCACAACGCCAAGTAAGACAGGTTAAATAAGAGTATAGTTAGGATATCTAGTTCTCAGAACCAGGAACAGGTATCAAGGGGCAAAGGCAGAAGTGTCTGAGGCATTATTTGAACACATTTGCTCTTAACTCCCTTGGTTCAACTCTCTTTTGCTATCATCATCCAGTTTAATGAATAGCAGGCTAAAAACCTTCCCATTGTTTGATAGCACAATAGTCAGAAACTGATCAATCAAGTCTAAATAAGACTTTGATATTGCCATGGGTATTCCTAGCCAAACTCACTTAGGAGTAAAAACAATTTAACTAGATATTATTATTGAAGAAGTGGAGTTATCTAAAGGATCTTTCCATGCTGATTGAAATTCATCTCAATATTTTTTCTTTTGCTTGAAGCTTTACAGATTGTTAATTATATGTGTATATAACTCACTGGATTATGTATCGCTCAGTTCCTTGATGAAGTCATCAGTAATGATGAAGTGGGAGGTTTTGGTTTTAATTTTGGTTTTTGCAGGGATTTGGGAGGCTCTCATTTGGAACAAGAGAATGCTTGAGTGGGCTGCTAATGAATGTGTAAGGGGAACCTTCTAAATATAGGAGAACTGTATTAAGATAGAGATGGGAGGATGCTTCATAATTTTGGTGGCTTGGGATGGTTCTAAACATATACTCTACATTTGTCGATTGTTTATAGCAAGTGAAAGAAAGAGAAAAAACAAGGGGAACTCATAGACTTTTACTCTAAGTAACTGGGCAGAAGGTGGTACCATTACCAGAAATGAAAACGACTGCTGTATCAAGTACAAAGAGTTCCCTCTCATTGTTCTTCCTATTCAAAGATTTCCTGGTTTTCTCTTTTATTTTTCCATATTAACTTTAGAATAAAATTATATTCATCTACAAAAAAGCAAAATACCATTTTTTATTGTAGTTGTATTAAATGTGTAATGAATATAGGGGGAACTGTCATCTTTATGATGTTGAATCCTACTCAAGAATATGGTTTGTCTTAAAACCATGACTAGTTCCTCAGTCTTACTTAAATCTTTTGGTGTTGTTCTAGAGATTTTCTTTTACCATATAGATTTTACACATTTTTTGTTAAGTTTACTTCTGAGTATTTTATTTTTGTCTTGCTATTATAATGGGGTCTTTTCTTTCATTATATCTTCTTACATGTTGTTGTATATGATAGTATTTATATCAACTTTAAAAATAAAATAGCCAGTTACCATACCCACAAGATGAGTTTATTTGGGAATAGCCAGACGAATTACAATTTGGGAAATGCAAGCTATGGTGGACCGTAGGCAAATCCAGAGAACAAAGGAGGGGAGGTTACTTTTATAGAGAAAAGGGGATAGTTTGGAGGGACTGTTCTAAACAAAAGTTTACTGGAGGAAAGTAAGAGTTCAGGGTGGCAATGGCTTCTCATTGGCTGGGCTGTTGCTGGGCAAGGAAAATCTTCCTTCCTGAAATAGAAGACTTCCTCTTGTTTGGTAAAGCAAGGTACAGTTCTTCCCACGGGGCATGAAAATAGAGGCGAGTGCATGCAAACGATGGAAAGTGATAGTAGTGAGAGCACCTTCTACAGGCCCTCTCAACTCTAATTTTAGTTGAGGTTTTCTTTAATTTTCACATTTATTTCTATATATTCATTTTTACTTGGCTAATTTTTTGAATTCTCTCCTTGCTTATAATGTTAGTTTTTAGGCTTAGTTATTATAAACATTTTAACATTTATGTTTATTAATTTTTTTCTAATATCTTTTGTTTATTTTATTGTTCTTTATCTAACATTTTAAGTTAAATGATTGATTCACTCATTTTTTAATTTCTATTTTATTTATGTAATAATTTAAGTCTGTGAATTTTCCTCTAAGCTTTGCTTTATTTATATCTGATAGGATCTAATCTGTAGTACTTTTATTATAAATGTTTCTAGAAATTCTGCAATGTTGTTTTGTGTTTTCCTTTTGACCCAAGGATTGTTCAAAATAGTATTAAAATTTTTTTCCAATGGAAGGGTTTCTCAGTTTCTGATTTTGTCAATACTTATAACTTTATTGATTTGTGATCAGAGAAAATATCTATAGTTTATCCAGCTATCTACTTTTTGGTATTAATTACTTTTATTGTTGTTGCCAAAGTCATATAATTAAAAATATACTCTTTGGGCACCTGAAAGGAAAATATATGATCTACTTTCAGAGTTTAATGTATTGTAGTCAGATATATATCATTAATTATGTTGCTTATATTTTCTATACCTTTGATCTGTAATGGATTGAGAAAGGTTAATTGAATTCAACAAATTCAATGTGTTTCTATTTCTCCGTGTATCTCCTGTAATTTCTGCTTTATGAACTGATTTCTTTTTTATTTGTTACTTATATATTTATCATTTTCGTGTCTTCATTTTTTTTTTTTCCACACACACACACTGTATTTTATTTTTACAAGAGATAGATAGACTGTCGTGTCTTCATTTAAATCACACCTTTGCATTATAATGTGTACCTTTTTATCCTATTTGATAAAGTTGCTGTATTTCTCCTTATTTGATAATAAGAGCATCATTTTTTTTTGATTAGTCATTTTCCTGTTATATGTTTTCCCACCTTTTATTTTCAACATTTCTGAACAGCTTTGTTTCAGATGTGTTTTATATAAAGTATAGAACTAGACTTTACTTTGTGAGTCAATTTTAATATATTATTCTTTTAATAGATAACAGAAAAATTTATATTTATTATTATGGTAAATATATACAGTCTGAAATGTCATATTATCTTCTGTTCTGTTATTTTTACGGTTTTTGTTTTCTTTTTATATTTTTTCTTTTTTGTATATAGTTGTTTTATTATTTAGGAAGATTTAGGAAGTTAATAATTATAACTTTATACAGTACTCTTAGTTCTCTATTTCTTTATGTGGTATCTATTGATACTCTCTTAGAAGAAATGATAAAATGTTTCCTTTTCCTTCTGTGATTCCATTTCTTTTGTCTCCTACCTGATATTTGCCAATAAAAATTATCTTTGTAGTGTGTTTACCTTATACTTTAAAATATTCTCATATTTCTATTATTTGATTGGTCAGCTTTAAATTATATCTGTTCATTCTAGTCATTAAATAAAAGGCAATCAGCAAACTTTCTCATTTTTGTCCTTCCTATTCTAATTTTGTTAGTTGCACCAATTCTACCTAATCAGAGCAAATAACATTTAACATTTTGTCTATCACGCCAATCCTCGCACTTTTTTGCCTTAATTTTGTTATTAAATATATTCAAAACACTCCAATAGTCCTTTTGCCAGTTTCCTCAGATATATTTTGATTCATTAAAGTTCATCTTTTAGCACATTCCTCTGGAAAAACTCATGGGAACAATATTTCCTGTGTTCTTACAATTTCAAAATTGTTTGCAAACTTTAATCTTGGAAGACAATTTGACTGGATATGAAATCCTTGCTCCCAGTTTCTTTACATGGGTTTCTTGTAGGTATTGCTCTGCTGTTTTCTGGAATTGAATGTAAAAATCTGAAATTTTGCCTGGTTGCTCATAGGATTCTTTTTTTAGTCTTTAAAATCCAGCAACTTTACTGATATATGTCTCACTGTTGACTATTATAGGTCAATTTGTATGGACTCAAGTCTTTTTTCCCCATTTTGTATGACTCTAAGTTCTTATTTTTAAAGTGTTTGGCATAGTGTTTGGTCATAATGTTCAACTTTTCCATAACAACATTTTTCTGTTGAGTTTATTACTTTGTTGTTAAATTAAAAATTTTCTTTGTTTTTTTTCCCTTGGGTCTGCCACTTTTAAAATGTATCCTTTTATGTACTTAAAATTTTGCATATAGTAAAATTTACTCTTTTTTGGTGTATAGTTCCATGACTTTAGACAAATGCATACAGTCATGTAACTACCACTAGAATCAAAATTCCCGTGGGCTGATTCTTATATAGTATCCTTTTATTGATGCTGTGTAAAATCCTTTTTAAAATTACTTATCATGGAGTGAGCTGGGTTTTCTTGGATCTTCTCTTTGCAGGGTGCTTCTGTTAGGGTTTGGGGAGGACATGCTGAGCAGCCTTCAGATTCTTCCTTCACCACTTTCACAGAGTCAAACTACTTCCTGTTTGAATGGCTCCTCTGAGTCTTTGTGTTACTACCCACTGTGAACTATGCTAGGTCCAAGAGGGCTTCTTCTGCCCTTATTCCCACATTTTCTGCTACAAATAAGAGAGATATATATTGCATTTTATGTGACCCCTTCACCTTCAGGAAGTATATTTTTGTAGTCATTTCCAGACATCTGCCACTGCTGGCCATCTTGTTATTCTCTGAACTTCTTTCTGCCTTTCTCCCTGTGTGGTATCTACTAACTCTGCTGATCCTGGGTAACTCTTCCATGTTTTTGAAGTCTGTGTACAACATGTCTTCTAGTTTTGCTAAAAATTGTGCAGTTTTTATTGTTGTCATTAACTGTGTAGCATTTGCATGTTATCTGGGAGGAGAAGAGAGACAATACTGTCTCACACGGCCCTGTTCTTACTGGAAGTCCTTCCTTTGACTTCCCTCATCACTGCCTTTCCCTCATTCCCCTTCCTTGGCTCACACATTAAGCACTGGAATCCCTCATACTGCTAACCTCTCTTATTCCTACATCTCTTAATTAAAGCATGTATGAATACTTCCTGTTATATCCTAGACCTCGTCATCATTTTCTAAACATATAATTTCAGTTGGTCCATTTTTTCCTGCTATCCTTTTGGCTTGGAATGCTCTTTTATTCTTTCCCTGATTAGTATACTCTTGTTCATACTTTATGACCTAAAAATGTATGTTAACTCCTTCAGGAAACCTTCCTTGACACCTCCTCAGGATGAGGCAGAATTAATTTCTCACCTGTGCTTCCACAGTACATTGTGCCATTTTTAGTGCACTTATTTTGTTGTTTTCAATATTTACATATTATCAAGCCAGTGAGTATCCCCTGCATCTATGTATTGACCTGTCAATACAGAACTTTCAAATCCTGGGTTTCTAGGACTCTACTTACAACTCTCCTATGATGGTCAGCACATACCTTCATTTATCTCATTTGATTTTCCACTGTTCAATTGAGGGGTACAGTATTTTGAGTCATCTAGGTTTCCTTATCTAGTTTTTGCTTGCTAAGTGATTTGATAATTTCAAAGCAATTTTCCTATTCTTAGAATGTAACTGGAACTCCTCTAGAATTGGAGCATTCACAAATTAAAAAAAAAAAAACAAAAACAAACCTCAGTAATCATTAACGGAAGTTATTCTGCATTCCAGGTGATGCAACTGTGACAATAGCTCACAGATATACTCCCAAAGAACAACTGAAGATCCATACTCTGCTGGCAGATGTTATCGTAGTAGCTGCAGGTAAGTCTTTAGTGGCTGTTATTTGGTGAAATGTCATCAGCAGACTAATTCCTGCCCTAATTGCTGACATGTCTATAAGAACAGCTTCTTGGGAGACTTAGGTATATGTAGGACTGACTTCCATTCTGTCTCTTGGCAATCATCATATTGGTCCATTATGCCTATGTTAGCATTCATCACTTCATTGTGGAAAACCAAAACAGCCTTTGGAATGACAGATTAAGCACAAGAATAAATGTGTACTTTGACAATTACTTTGACAGACATGATTGGTTCTAAACATGAATAAGTTATGGGGAGACTGATAGGAAATGCTGTTGAAAGAGTAGCCAGGGCTAGCTCACATAGGACCTTGTAGACTCTGTAAGGACTTTCATATAAGCCAAAGGTGGCTGTGAGCAGGAGATTGACATGATCTGTCTTATGTTTTTAAAATATTATTCATACTGTGTCAAGGGGAATTGAGTCTAGAAGAGCAGGAGTAGAAACAGAGAGAACAGTTATTGCACTTCTATTTAATGGATCTAGGTTTTTCCTTAACTTGTTTTATAATCAAACATACAAAGTAATTCTACCCGTCATTTCTATCTTTACTCTTGCCACATAGCATTTCTACATTGCAGACATTTGTGACTCTTCTTGTTTTATCCAAGACTTGAATGGGAGCATTTTTTATTTTGTTTATCAATTAGATGTTATTGGTAATTTCTAAGCTTTACACTTGATTTGCTGAGTATTTACAAACTATGAAGGGAGGGTAAAAGTTCCAGAAGAAATTGAGTTTGATGAAGAGAATAATAATAGTTTAAATTAGTTTCAACCAAGTTTAATTCACTTTTTATTATAATATAGACCCTTCTCTGAAAGTCAGAATATATATGTGATGATTCCAGGTGGAGTAACTTGCCTCTTCATAGAGTAAAAATAGAAATATTCCCTTTTCAAGAAGTCACCAGTAAACTGGTAAAGCTAAGCACATTTCCCATTTTTCTGAGAAGTTATATTCAGAGGATATCAAGTGCAAATTTTTGAACTGGGTTGACATAAGTAAGACATCAGATGTTTAGACAGGCAATACAGTTTTTCAGACCACAGGTCAACACTAAGTAAAATACTGCTGCAGCAGCTGATATATTCACAGAAGACAAATATTGGGTTGGCCAGAAAGTTCATTACGGCAAAGCCTAACGAACTTTTGGCAAGCCCAATGTTATGTTGACTTCTTTTTATTTATTTATTTATTTATTATTATTGTATTATTATTTTTTTAATGTTTATTTCTTTATTTATTTTCTTATTGGTCATCCATTTTATACACATCAGTGTATACATGTCAATCCCAATCGCCCAATTCATCACACCACCACCCCCACCCCCCTGCCGCTTTCCCCCCTTGGTGTCCATACGTTTGTTCTCTACATCTGTATCTCAATTTCTGCCCTGCAAACCAGTTCATCTTTACCATTTTCTAGGTTCCACATATATGTGTTAATATACGGTATTTCTTTTTCCCTTTCTGAATTACTTCACTCTGTATGACAGTCTCTAGATGCATCCACGTCTCTACAAATGACCTGACTTCGTTCCTTTTTAGGGCAGAGTAATATTCCATTGTATATATATACCACATCTTCTTCATCCATTCGTCTCTTGATGGGCATTTAGGTTGCTTCCATGACCAGGCTATTGTAAATAGTGCTGCAATGAACATTGGGGTGCATGTGTCTTTTTGAATTATGGTTTTCTCTGGGTGTATGCCCAGTAGTGGGATTGCTGGGTCATACAGTAGTTCTATTTTTAGTTCTTTAAGGAACCTCCATACTGTTCTCCATAGTGGCTGTATCAATCTACATTCCCACCAACAGTGCAGGAGGGTTCCCTTTTCTCCACACCCTCCCCAGCATTTGTTGTTTGTAGACTTTCTGATGATGCCTTTTCTAACTGGTGTGAGGTGATACCTCACTGTAGTTTTGATTTGCATTTCTCTAATAATTAGTGATGTTGAGCAGCTTTTCATGTGCTTCTTGGGCATCTGTACATCTTCTTTGGAGAAATGTCTATTTAGGTCTTCTGCCCTTTTTTGGATTGGGTTGTTTGTTTTTTTAATATTGAGCTGCATGAGCTGTTTATATATTTTGGAGATTAATCCTTTGTCCGATGATTCATTTGCAAATATTTTCTCCCATTCAGAGGGTTGTCTTTTCGTCTTGTTTATGGTTTCCTTTGCTGTGCAGAAGCTTTGAAGTTTCATTAGGTCCCATTTGTTTATTTTTGTTTTTATTTCCATTACTCTAGGAGGTGGATCAAAAAAGATCTTGCTGTGATTTATGTCAAAGAGTGTTCTTCCTATGTTTTCCTCTAAGAGTTTTACAGTGTCCAGTCTTACATTTAGGTCTTGAATCCATTTTGAGTTTATTTTTATGTGTGGTGTTAGGGAGTGTTCTAATTTCATTCTTTTACATGTAGCCATCCAGTTTTCCCTGCACCACTTATTGAAGAGACTGTCTTTTCTCCATTGTATATCCTTGCCTCCTTTGTCATAGATTAGTTGACCATAAGTGCATGGGTTTATCTCTGGGCTTTCTATCTTGTTCCATTGATGTATGTTTCTGTTTTTGTGCCAGTACCATATTGTCTTGATTACTGTAGCTTTGTAGTATAGTCTGAAGTCAGGGAGTCTGATTCCTCCAGCTCCGTTTTTTTCCCTCAAGACTGCTTTGGATATTCGGGGTCTTTTGTGTCTCCATACAAATTTTAAGATTTTTTGTTCTAGTTCCGTAAAAAATGCCATTGACAATTTGATAGTGATTGCATTGAATCGTAGATTGCTTTGGGTAGTATAGTCATTTTCACAATATTAATTCTTCCAATCTAAGAACATGTTATATATCTCTCCATCTGTTTGTATCATCTTTAATTTCTTTCATCAGTTTCTTATAGTTTTCTGCATACAGGTCTTTTGTCTCCCTAGGTAGGTTTATTCCTACGTATTTTATTTTTTTTTGTTGCAATGGTAAATGAGAGTGTTTCCTTAATTCCGCTTTCAGATTTTTCATCATTAGTGTATAGGAATGCAAGAGATTTCTGTGCATTAATTTTGTATCCTGCAACTTTACCAAATTCATTAATTAGCTCTAGTAGTTTTCTGGTGGTATTTTTAGGATTTCTATGTATAGTATCATGTCATCTACAACCAGTGACAGTTTTACTTCTTCTTTTCCAATTTCTATTCCTTTTATTTCTTTTCCTTCTCTGATTGCTGTGGCTAGGACTTCCAAAACTATGTTGAATAATAGTGGTGAGAGTGGACATCCTTGTCTTCTTCCTGATCTTAGAGAAAATGCTTTCAGTTTTTCACCATTGAGAATGATGTTTGCTGTGGGCTTGTCGTATATGGCCTTTATTATGTTGAGGTAGGTTCCCTCTATGCCCACTTTCTGGAGAGTTTTTATCATAAATGGGTGTTGAATTTTATCAAAAGCTTTTTCTGCATCTATTGAGATGATCCTATGGTTTTTCTCCTTCAATTTGTTAATATGGTGTATCACATTGATTGATTTGCATATATTGAAGAATCCTTGCATCCCTGGGATAAATCCCACTTGATCATGGTGTATGATCCTTTTAATTTGTTGTTGGATTCTGTTTGCTAGCATTTTGTTGAGGATTTTTGCATCTATATTCATCAGTGATATTGGTCTGTAATTTTCTTTTTTTGTAGTATCTTTCTCTGGTTTTGGTATCAGGGTGATGGTGGCCTCATAGAATGAGTTTGGGAGTGTTCCTTCCTCTGCAATTGTTTGGAAGAGTTTGAGAAGGATGGGTGTTAGCTCTTCTCTACATTTCTGATAGAATTCACCTGTGTAGCCATCTGGTCCTGGACTTTTCTTTGTTGGAAGATTTTTAATCACAGTTTCAATTTCCTTACTTGTGATTGGTCTGTTCATATTTTCTATTTCTTCCTGGTTCAGTCTTGGAAGATTATACCATTCTAAGAATTTGTCCATTTCTTCCAGGTTGTCCATTTTATTTCCATAGAGTGCTTGTAGTAGTCTCTTAGGATGCTTTGTATTTCTGCGGTGTCTGTTGTAACTTCTCCTTTTTCATTTCTAATTTTATTGATTTGAGTCCTCTCCCTCTTTTTCTTGATGAGTCTGGCTAATGGTTTATCAATTTTGTTTATCTTCTCAAAGAACCAGCTTTTAGTTTTATTGATCTTTGCTATTGTTCCCTTTGTATGTAGTTCATTTATTTCTGCTCTGATCTTTATGATTTCTTTCCTTCTACTAACTTTGGATTTTGTTTGTTCTTCTTTCTCTAGATCCTTTAGGTGTAACGTTAGATTGTTTATTGAGATTTTTCTTGTTCTTGAGGTAGGCTTGTATAGTTATAAACTTCCCTCTTAGAACTGCTTTTGCTGCATCCCATAGGTTTTGGATCATTGTGTTTTCATTGTCATTTGTCTCTAGGTATTTTTTGATTTCCTGTTTGATTTCTTTAGTGATCTCTTGGTTATTTAGTAACGTATTGTTTAGCCTCCATGTGTTTGTGTTTTTTATGTTTTTTTCCACGTAATTCATTTCTAATCTCATAGCGTAGTGGTCAGAAAAGATGCTTGATATGATTTCAATTTTCTTAAATTTACTGAGGCTTGATTTGTGACCCAAGATGTGATCTATCCTGGAGAATATTCCGTGTGCACTTGAGAGAAAGTGTAATCTGCTGTTTTTGGATGGAATGTCCTATAAATATCAATTAAATCTATCTGGTCTATTGTGTCATTTAAAGCTTGTGTTTCCTTATTAATTTTCTGTTTGGATGATCTGTCCATTGGTGTAAGTGAGGTGTTAAAGTCCCCCACTATTATTGTGTTACTGTTGATTTCCTCTTTTAGAGCTGTTAGCAGTTGCCTTATGTGTTGAAGTGCTCCTATGTTCTGTGCATATATATTTATAATTGTTATATCTTCTTCTTGGATTGATCCCTTGATCATTATGTAGTGTCCTTCCTTGTCTCTTGTAACATTCTTTATCTGAAAGTCTATTTTATCTGATATGAGTATTGCTACTCCAGCTTTCTTTTGATTTCCATTTGCATGGAATATCTTTTTCCATCCCCTCACTTTCAGTCTGTATGTGTCCCTAGGTCTGAAGTGGGTCTCTTGTAGACAACATATATATGGGTCTTGGTTTTGTATCCATTCAGCGAGCCTGTGTCTTTTGGTTGCAGCATTTAATCCATTCACGTTTAAGGTAATTATCTATATGTATGTTCCTATGACCATTTTCTTAATTGTTTTGGGTTTGTTTTTGTAGGTCCTTTTCTTCTCTTGTGTTTCCCACTTAGAGAAGTTCCTTTAGTATTTGTTGTAGAGCTGGTTTGGTGGTGCTGTATTCTCTTAGCTTTTGCTTGTCTCTAAAGCTTTTGACTTCTCCATCGAATGGGAATGAGATCCTTGCTGGGTAGAGTAATCTTGGTTGTAGGTTCTTCCCTTTCATCACTTTAAGTATATCATGCCACTCCCTTCTGGCTTGTAGAGTTTCTTCTGAGAAATCAGCTGTTAACCTTATGGGAGTTCCCTTATATGTTATTTGTCATTTTTCCCTTGCTGCTTTCAATAATTTTTCTTTGTCTTTAATTTTTGCCAATTTGATTACTATGTGTCTCAGCATGTTTCTCCTTGGGTTTATCCTGTATGGGACTCTCTGTGCTTCCTGGACTTGGGTGGCTCTTTCCTTTCCCATATTAGGGAAGTTTTTTTAGTATAATCTCTTCAAATATTTTCTCGGGTCCTTCCTCTGTCTCTTCTCCTTCTGGGACCCCTATAATGCAAATGTTGTTGCATTTAATGTTGTCCCAGAGGTCTCTTATGCTGTCTTCATTTCTTTTCATTCTTTTTTCTTTATTCCGTTCCTCAGCAGAGAATTCTGCCATTCTGTCTTCCAGGTCACTTATCCATTCTTCTGCCTCAGTTATTCTGCTATTGATTCCTTCTAGTGTAGTTTTCATTTCAGTTATTGCATTGTTCATCTCTGTTTGTTCTTTAGTTCTTCTAGATCTTTTTTAAACATTTCTTGCATCTTCTCGATCTTTGCCTCCATTCTTTTTCTGAACTGCTGGTTCATCTTCACTATCGTTATTCTGAATTCTTTTTCTGGAAGATTGCCTATGTCCATTTCATTTAGTTGTTTTTCTGGGGTTTTATCTTGTTCCTTCATCTGATACATAGCCCTCTGCCTTTTCATCTTGTCTATCTTTCTGTGAATGTGGTTTTTGTTCCACAAGCTGCAGGATTGTAATTCTTCTTGCTTCTGCTGTCTGCCCTCTGCTGACTTCTTTTTAGAAACACTTGGATTCACACACCAGTCTCAGGATTTGGTGAGTAGAGAGGAATTTGAGTGGTCATCCTTGTTTTTCTCTAACTTTAGACAGAATGAAATTTACACTGTCTTTAAAAGGTGCTACGTGACATCAGTGTTACCAACTTGTAAAGACGATTTCACAATTGACCTTAGTTCCCATTTATCAATTATAACATTGAATGAATATTTTCTTTTAGTGGGGAAAAATCCCTCAGTGTACATTCATGCTCATGTTATTTTCTTTGACAAGAAATGACAAATGGGTGATTAAAATCCTCTTTCAAGAACCAATGACATTTTTTTGTGACTAAACCAAACCTTAGGTCCCTAGTATGCATGCGAATACTATCATCATCCTTGAGTTCCTCCTATAGACTCACTGTATGCTCCTTTGTAAAGGCCTAAATCAGCACTGAGTACAAGGTGTTAAAAATAAGACAGGGAAAGAAAAAGGAAAATAAAGGACGAGAAGGGAAAGGAAGGACCCAGCCTATATAAAATGAACAGAAAATGAGTCAGGAGGTACTCAGGCCCCTAGGGGTAGAGACAGCATGAAGGCTGTGTACAGCAGCCATCCTGCTCAGAGTATCCTGTTACCACCAGAGTGCGCCAGTCAGGTGTGTAGCTACTTCAGACAGCCAGTTGGCCGCACACCATCCTAATCCTGACCTGGAAGACATTTTGAACGAAAGCAGTGCAAACAGGTCTTACTCCCATCTTGTATTCTAGCTCTAATGCCTCTAACTAGATACAAAGGTATTCTGAATGCTGGAAGATGGCCCTGCACAAAGCCCTGCAGTCATGCTGAAGAAATACATATTTGGATAATGGGAAATTTCAGGGTAGAAAATTGAGAATTTATAAGAAATAACTAAAGATTGCTACATTTCCACTTCCTTAGTAATCACCTGGAGAATTTAAGGGTAAAATACGTAAAGGTAAATTACAGTGAAATTATATAGAAAGCAGGAGTTAATGTAAAAAAGAAATTCTATATAACCGGACAATAGGAATGAAATATTACTAAAATGATCACATCGTGCATTATGTGTGGGAAATAACAAATACAATTAGCAGTGGGTATTAAAGAAGGAGATAGCGATCTAATGACAGAGGTAGCTGGAACAGGGAGGGCTAGATCATTGTCATAACTAGGATGTCAGCATATAAGGAAGCAGTCCCATCTAGAAGTCAGGAAGAGTAGAAGGCGGAGCAGTGCGTAATGTATCAGAAAGATTAATGATATCTGATAGATGACAGTACAGAATGTAATGACGAAATCTCAGAATGGGCTTGAAAAAGAAAAATGTAAAAGAGTAAATCATTGTGTGAAGATCCTGGGGCATTAATAAAATTAACTTATATTAATATTAATCTCACCCCTTCAGTTTCTCAAATTCCCGTAGTCCTATGCTTATAGATTTAACTGTGTATCACTTACTTTTTAAGCATCTACTTTCAAAAATCAAAAATTGGGCTAATTTAGAAGCTTGAATCTGAAAATCAGATTGTCAAACTGTATTTAGAAATAAGGAGCTTCAAGTCTCTACTTATAGCTACCTCTGAGTTCACAGAGAGCATGAATCTGTTTCTAGGACATTTTCCTGTATCGTGGTTATAGCACTTAACACCTGTTTATGGTTGTTGGTCACCTTCACTAGATTATAGCAGGAATAGGACTGTTTGTTTTGTTTTGTTTTGTTTTAGCTTTTTTTCTAAGCCAAGTGCTTAGAACAATATCTGACACACAGTGGGTACTCAATAAATGTGTGCTGTATTCATTTTGAGATTACAGCTGGAGCAAGGACTTCTTCAAATTGATATAAACTTAGATGATAAATTTTTAAGAATAATTTTATAAAGATGGAATCATTCGTCTGAGATATTGGTTGATTCACTTAGTGACAGCGTTATTTTTATGACTACTAAGCATACCTACTTTGTCATTGTAAAGTAAATTGATAAAGCCATAAAAGTGAAAGATTTATTTATAAACGAATAGTTCTTATCATTAAGTGGATGAATGGGCTGATTTGATTTGAAAGATTAAGATTAAGAAATTATGAGCAGGATGAAGAAAGTAAAGAGACTATTATAGACATCTAAAATATAGTAAGAAAGGGGAAAGGTGGGGGGGAGGGATAAATTAGGAGGTTGGAATTAACATATACACACTACTATATATAAAATAGGTAATCAACAAGGACCTACTGTATAGCACAGAGAACTCTACTCAGTACTCTGTAATAACCTATATGGGAAAAGAATCTGAAAAAGAATATATATATATATAACTGAATCACTTTGCTGTACACCTGGAACTAACACAACATTGTAAATCAACTATACTCCAATATAAAATAAAAATTTTTTAAATGAAATAAAATATAGTAAGAGTATTAAACAGTTGAATGGACGTAGTTTAGGGGAAGGCTAAATTGGCTTTGTGTAAGGCTAGTGATAAAGCAGGGGAAACTAGCCAGCATAAGGCACCAATTCTGAGAGTGTGGTAGAAGACCTTTGGTTGGCCTATATCTCATGCTTCCAGGAAACTGGGGGGAAATCTTCAGTTTGTAAAACTTCTAGGAATCTTGATTATCCAGGCAGGATAGGCACTTTTTTCCCAGACATTGTCCAAAGGACCCTCCACTCATCTGAGTAAACTCTGTGGAATTGGCTTCATTCAGAAGATAAGCTGCTGAGTCAATGCCACTAGCATATTAACTTCTGAATGCAGAATGTCATAGTTAGTGATAGCTGATGTTTTGTCCACTAAGCTCTCCCCACCAGCATGATGAATGAACCTTCACAATCGTAACTGAAGCGTCTCTATTGCAACACTTTTAATAATAGACATTGTAATATAAAACAGGATAAATGGGTAATTCAGTAATTTGGAATATTCATACTTACTCGTCATAAAATGCAAGGTGACCAACCAACTTCTTTTCACTGCTTCTCCCATCATATTATCAAGTTTTAGACACACTCCCATTACACATCATCCTACTCGGAGTTTTCCCTCTGTTAAATTTCCTCCTCTTGGAGCCAGGTTAGTAATTTTCAGGATGCCATGACACTGAGAAGTTCCAAGGGGTGGGGCGTGGAAATACTCAACTCCACCATAGGCAGCTCATGCAACTCGGAAGTGGAACTTGCTCACTGACAGCCCTGGGTGCTTCCTGAGTAGATGCCAGCACACTTCATGGTCTCACTAAAGCTATTGTTCCTCCCATATCCTATTTCTCATTCTCCATCTTCTCACCTTTAGCCTCTGCTTCTCCATTTAGAATTCCTTCCTGCCTTCCCAAATTTGTCGTTTATCTTAGTTTTGTCAATTATTTTCAATGGTATAGAGTAGTATGAAAGCACAGGCCTTGCTAGAGTAAGAATTCCAGAATTTAACTCCCAGTTTTGCCACTTGCTAATCGTATAACCTTGTCAAGTTATCCCATCTCTCTGAGCCTCAATCTCTTCAGTGTGAAAAATATGATAACCTCTAACAATAGTGTTGTTAAGCCAGCCAGTCTGTGTAAAGAACATAGCACAGTGACTCGCAAATTACAAATACTCAATAAACGTTATATGCTAATTTTTATATGCTAGTCCTTCTCAGGCCATTACATATATATATCTGAACAATAATTTAGAAATAATAAATCAGTTGATTATTAAGCTGTAACTTTTATATAACTAAATCAATATACTTTTTGGTTACTTTTGATACTAATGTAGTATCAAAGTTTACTAGTCATCATAAATGTAAATAAATTAATCTAAGATGTGACTTATGCATGAGAACAACTTCATAAAAGCTTTATTTTCAGTTAAGATTTGTGGCTTCTCATGATGCCATGAGCCTTTGCTCATAGCTGTGTACTCTGTTGTCCCTGGATGAGTCCCTTGTTGCCTCTCTCTCTTTTGGAAGTCTGACTTTGCAAGGAGCTGGGGGAGGTGGAGGCACTTCGGCTAAGGGATTTGTTATCTCAGGCCTTTACCCACCCTCCCAGTCTCCCTCTCTCTCTTTCTACCTCCTCCCTGTCCCCACTCCAGTCCCCACAATCCATCCCCAAATGAGGAAGGCGAAGCCTTAGGCAAAGCCTCCCTGGTCTACAATGAGTAAGCTTCATCAATGTATAAGAGGGCGCTTGCTTATTGATTTTTTTCCCTTGATGTCAGTAATATATCCCTAAGGTAAAAACCTAGGAAACATGGACAATAAGAGGGGAAAGACCCATAATCCCAGCCAAAGCCAACCACAGCTAACAATTTGCTGTTTGGCCTTCCGCTATTTTGTATTTGTATGGAAATCTAAATATTTACAATAGTTCTTTCACCTGGTGTGTATAGTTTGTATTTTAGGTCTCTACACTGTGTTTCTCATAAAATGCATTATTCTAAAACATGATTTCTTTCTTTCTTTCTTTCTTTTTGGCTGCGTTGGGTCTTCTTTGCTGCAAACGGGTTTTCTCTAATTGCAGCGAGCAGAGGCTACTCTTCATTGTGGTGCGCTGACTTCTCATTGTGGTGGCTTGTCTTGTTGTGGAGCATGGGCTCTAGGCACGTGGGCTCAGTAGTTGTGGCTCACAGGCTCTAGAGCACAGGCTCAGTAGTTGTGGCTCACGGGCTCTAGAGCGCAGGCTCAGTAGTTGTGGCGCACGGGCTTAGCTGCTCCTTGGCATGTGGGATCTTCCTGGACGAGGGCTCAAACCCATGTCCCCTGCATTGGCAGGCAGATTCTTAACCACTGCACCACCAGGGAAGTCCCCAAAACATGATTTCTAATGACTCCATAGTATTCTATATGATGAGCATACTGTAATTTATTTATTCAGTTCCTGATCGTTGGACTTCTAGATTGTTCCAAGTTTTTTACTATTATGAATATTGCACTAAACAACTGTAATCATCTTTGTAAATACCTAAGATTATTTGCAAAAGGGACCTTTAATATTTATTATATTGGTGTTAAGTTTTTTCTTTGCTTATGAATGGTTACTTGTATTCTCAAAACCAAAATTAACATTTAAACCTTTGTGTATAACAAAAGCTGTATATGTGTATATAGTATTCATATATGTATATATAATATTTCATGCCTTACATGTGTATAATTAAACAGTTTTAACATATACAAAGTTGATATATGAGTATCACTTGTAACCCATTCTCTAGGCCTGTTATTATTACAAATAGGTACACTATGAGGCTTTAGGGATACACATACAAGAAGATGGTATTCTGTGGGGTAAAGAGAAAGGGACTAGAATATGAGGCAGGGTATTGTAGTAGAAGAAGCTTGCCTTTAAAGTAAGGAGGATCTGGGTTCAATTTCAGTTTTAACCTTAAAAATCAGATTTAACTCTCTGGACTTCATTTTCAACTATTATAAAATGGAGCTAATAATACTAGTGGTACAGTCTGCTATAAGAATTAAGTGTCTAGCACATGATTGGTACTAAATGAATGTAGTTTCTCTTCCCTTCACTTTGTCATGTTATGACTCTATGACTAATACTACAGTATGCTTTAAATGAAAATATACAAAAATTTATCATCTAGCACTAAAGGGCTTAGTTAAGTTGCTGGTACCTTGATATATATGCTGTGAAAGGTGTATATAAACTTTTACTCTTATATTTTTCCTTGACCCATGTTATCCTAAGCAAAAACATTCCCCCCAGAATGAGCATCTGGAAGCATCCCAAGGCTTAATTTCTTTTTCTTCATTTACTTGAGACCCATATATATATATATATTTCAGCTTGTTATAATTGCATGGACTTAGGCAATCTTTCAACTCCAAGTGTTTTCATTTGATGGTATCAGTACATGATAAGCAGAGACTGATTTTTTTTCTTTGGAGATTCTTTTCTTACACATATATATACTTCCTAATTTTCATGAATAAAGCAAGTGTCCATAGCAGTATCCAAAAGAACTTCTTCGTTAAAGAGCAATTAAATCAAAGACCTTTCTTTATTATGAAAAAATACAGATTTCCTTTGAACCATGTTTTATATTGTTAAATGATGTGTTGTTTATACTTAATTTTACTTGGTTACATAATATGTATATCACAAAGGCGAAAGGCCCTTTCAAGAAATGTCTCTGGCCATTGTTATTATTACTCTGTTATGTTTTTATGGCCAAGTCTTTAAGAAATTTATATTGTGAAATATTTAAAATATGCACAAAAATAGCAAGAAAACAATGTTAACACCTATACAACCATCAACCAGATTTGTTAGATCTGAATATTATGTATGTTTTCAATTCTACATGCTGTACATTTCTGCAACTTGTTCTGATTATCATTACGTTTTGGAGATTTGCTCATGTAAATACACGGAACACTAGTTGTATAATACTCAGTTGACTAAGTATCCATTTTCTGTTGATGGATATGAATGTTATTTCCAATTTGTTGCTATTATAAACAGTGCTGTAGTGTAGAAGTCTGTACACATTTCCTTGGGTTCATTCATTTTTTGAACAGATACTAATTTTGCCACTACATATATTAGGGCCTACATCAGGTTCTGGAAAACAAAGATACATAAATTATAGTTTCAGCTCTTGGGAAATTCAGAGCCTAGCAGAGGAGAAAGGAGTACAAACAAATTAGGGTAATACAGTTCACTGACATAGTATTAGAGGTATGTGTGTGTAGATATGTATATGTCTGGCTATCTATCATCTAGGAAGAGAGAAACAGAGAGAAAGAGAGACAATACAGAGAGAAGAGAGAGAGAGACAAAGTCCAAGAGAGACAGAGACACACAGAGACAGAAAGACAGAGACAGACAGAGACAAAGAGAGAGACAGAGAGAAAGAGCCACTGAGGAGGAGTGACAGCTGTGTTTTACTGACTTTGAAGATGAAATGATTGAGTGGGTCCCATCCCACAGAATGAACAGAAACTCCCTGGGAAGAATGAAAGGGAAGAGGACTTTTGGTAGATTAAAGCTATAAAACACTATGCATATATCAAATAAATTTTAACTATTTCAAAATGATAGATGCCTGTCTGCGAGTGGTGAAAAATGAAATTGAGCATCTGGGAAGGACCAGACAGCAAAATAAATGAAAAGATTTGGATTTTATCCTGTAGGTTATGGGTAACCTTTAAATAGTTGTAAGCATTGGAATAACATGCTTGGAATAAATTTAAATTTTAGAACGGTTACTCTGGTAGCCCTTGGGCAAGGATGAGACTGGAAGTAGCATTGATGTGGTTCTAAACTAATACAGGAATAGTTGAAAATCAAACAGAGAAACAGAAAGTAGACTAGAAAGACTTTCTGGCTTTGGATCCTGGGCATATGGTGTTACCAGTAACAAGGAAGAGCATACAGAAAGGAAGCAAGGTTTGGGGGTGGGGGAAGAAGATGAGAGGGTGGGAGGTGATGATGAATCCCATCTGAACTTGTTAAATTTGAAACACTCATGGTATATTCAGGTGGAGAAGTCCAGTAGAGGATTGAGATATGTGGATTTGGGGTGAGGGAGAAAGCTCTAATCTGGAGTGATAGGTTTGGAAGTCATTAGCATCAATGGTACCGGACACTGAGGCATGGATAAAACCATGAGAGTGAGTTTGTTTATACAAAACAATTGTTTATACAATCAGTGCCACTCGCCTCCTCTTTTATTATTTTGTTACACTTCAAAATTCACAATGTGGTACTTGAGAGGACTTTTCTACTTTAAGTAAAGATACCCAATATTGTCCCATGTAAGCATGATGTACTTAAATTTTACATAATATTAAGGTATATTTTATGCCTTACATGCGTGTTGTTAAATAGATTTTTTAAAAATTTATTTATTTATTTATTTATATTTTTGGCTGTGTTGGGTCTTCGCTTCCGTGCGAGGGCTTTCTCTAGTTGCGGCAAGTGGGGGCCACTCTTCATCGCAGTGCGCGGGCCTCTCACTATCGCGGCCTCTCCTGTTGCGGAGCACAGTCTCCAGACGCGCAGGCTCAGTAGTCGTGGCTTACGGGCCTACTTGCTCTGTGGCATGTGGGATCTTCCCAGACCAGGGCTCGAACCCTTGTCCCCTGCATTGGCAGGCAGATTCTCAACCACTGCGCCACAGGGAAGCCCTAAATAGCTTTTTTAAGAACGAAGCTGTGTGGATTGAGCAGTCCTGTCATGTCTGACGCTTATTGGTTGGTATAAGTTCCATATGTTTCCTTTTTGCCTCTGCATAACCAGTGCTAATGAAGGATGGCCTATTCTTGCTGCAGCATTCATTTTGAATAATTGTGTAAGAAAAATATTGTGTTTTTTTTTTCTGAAGCTTTGCTGTTTCATACTTGTTGTTCCCTTGTAACTCCACTCTTTGTCATCTTTGAAAGTACTTTTTGAGTAACATGAGAAAACATCTTTGGGAAAACAAAATACACCATATAGTAGAGGCAAAATTATGTTCTAAAAATAGAATGATTGTCTTAACTTCATAAATGTTGAATTTTTCCACATATAAACTTAAGCATCATTAATAAATGTTTCTCACAGCTTGTATTTTCTGTTTGAGCTTGTGTTTCTGGTATGTGCCTAGTGGACTTGCCATGATCATCCTTTATCCTTCAATGCATTTGATTTCCATTATATGGCTTGGCTAGGTTTCCCAGTTGACTTGCTTTTTCCAGCCTCAATTCTCACAGACTATTGCATCTTCATATAATTTTTTTCACCAGAGAGCCTGGTTTCAGTAACCATGTATTTCTCATGCTTATTATTTAATTATTTTAATGCTTTGTAAAACAAGAACAAATTATTTTTTCAGTTCTTTATGGTCTGATCATCTGATTTCTGAGGCTGGGCTGCTTAATTTTTGCTTGAACCATCTATTGACTTAAATTCATTCTTATTTTTTAAAAACTAGGACCTGAGACAAAAGTTCTACATACTTTGGATATGCTCTATAGTTTTTCCTGGCTATTTAGGCTATTTTTTCCTGGTCATCCAGTCTATTTTTTTCTATTTATTATTACACCCCTATGCTGTCTATTCAACTCTCTGGAGGGTCTGGTCAAGGCAGACATGGGTATGACATTCCCCATGTCTACATGCTAGTAGGGATTAAAAGCCTTCTACCCCTCTGTTACCAAATTTTTCTCCCTGCATTAAAAACCAATAGGTTCTAGGGTATCTAATCCATATTGAATAAAGAGTGGTGCCTGAAGCCATGATATTTTCCCTGGTTATCAGTAGATGATTTAAAATCTACTCTACAGCTTCTGTGCCCTTTTGAATATGTCCCTTGCGTATTATGACTCACTTCAACAAGTGGCTCCAATAAATGCTATCTGGACTACACTGAAGAGGAGGTTTAAGGCATTTTCTTTTTACCATGCCTTCAATGGACTTACCTCTTTCTAGTTTATTAATTTTTTAGTAGCCCTTACTTTATATGAGGCTGTATCAAGTCATTGTTTATAGCTGAAACAAAGCTGTTTAACAAGACCCATGTAAGGCATAAAATATGCCTTAATATTATGTAAAATTTAAATACATGATGCTAACATGGGGTGACAGTGGGTGCCTTTATTTAAAGTAGAAAAGTCTTCTTTCAAGCATCACATCGCAAATTTTGAAGTGTAACAAGATAGTGACAGAGGAGAAGGAGAATGGCACTACAGAGGACCTAGATGAGATACGTGATGAGTAAAGAACAGTACGGATTACAAGTGGGACAGCACTGAAGGTGACCACATTAGGGGGTAGTATTGATGTTACTCCTACTGCATTGTGACCTCCAGTGGCCAGGACCATGTCTTATTTATCGTTGTATTTCTTGTACCTCATGAAGAACCTTACATTGGAAACTAGAAAACTCACTGTTAAATGAATAAAGTTCCTTCTTTAGAAGTCAGGTGCTTATCTTGGTTTAAGGTTTTTTCCTAAAACTTGAAAAAAGCCTTCATCGGGGCAGATGATCTCTTCAGGATCCATTCAAACTTAGATTCTCCTTAACACCTTGTTTAGGGCTGTTCCACTTCCTGAAAGCTTAATATAGCATTGCATCAACACCATTGACTCAGAGCTTACAGGTGCAGAATTCAAAGGTAAGGTAGGGAGAAGGCAGAGAAACGGCTGAGAGGTGATGACTGTCCTCAGTGAAAGAACGAGAAAATACCATTGCTTTACTTTCTCGTGTGGGTAGCAGTATGAGCCCTTCTTTGGTGAAATCATCATTCCTGCGGTACATTCGGATTTGTGGTATTGCTGAATGTCTCTCCCAAATGTGTGTTGACTGGCAGAAAGTGAAATGATTTCATTAGATCTAGAGTCAGTCATTACTAGTTGTGGCTTTGCAATAACACCGCACATCTAATTAAAATATAGGAAGCTATTTTTTTTTTAAAAAAATCAAGGATGAAGTATCACACATCAACGCTTGTGTAATAATCTATACAGAGGTGGTGTTTGAAATAGGCTATGGAGAATCTGACTGTGCACCTAGCTACCTGCTTTAGGTGTGGCTTTGGTTCTGAAGGAGAGCAACGAGAAGGAAGGAATCACTGTGTTGCCATAGATCTCCTCAGGCAGGTTTCTATGAAAGTCCTTTCCTCTCACCCATGTTTATATTCAGAGAAATGTTTCTGGCTCTGGCTCTCCATCTTTCACCTAAGTGCGTTTCCTCCATTTCCTCCCTAATTTATTTCCGATTTGGTTACTTAATAATTGATTATTTTACAATGACTTACCTTTGTTACAAAACTTGAACATTAATGAGTAACTATGCATGGGTCTGGGCTTTATGACTGTGGTTGGAACAAGTTTAAATAAGTCATAGTTCTTCTCTGAGTGTGCAGATTGCAGCCAATCTGCCTTAGTATCTTCCTAATGTGTGCCCTTTCAATCAAGATAGAAATCAGTATCAGGGATCACATATTACATTGCAAAACAAGGGCAGTTGTATTTCCATCATGTTTCTGTTGTATGTGTCTCATAATTCATACTTACACTTATTTTAAAGATAGGCAAGAAGATTCCTTGTCTCTGTAAAACACACACACACACAAAACAAAGGACACATAACATACATCTTTCACAGGACACTTAGGATAGTCAAAAATATGTGATACACCATGTCAGAATGAATGAGAATTCCTCTTTGTACATTAAGAGTAATATAAGTTCTTTTAGGTCATTAAGATGTCACCCCAAATTTACTTTTTTTTGAATAAAAAACTACTTGAAGGAGTTTCCCCCTCCTCTACTTTATGACAAATTTTCTGACTTTTTAGTGGAAGCTCTGTATGGCTTGAAAAGAACTTAGAAAATGGCATTAGTTTACTGTGGGCATTAGATGAGATCGTAAACCTGAGTAAATTTCTTCAAACACAAATAAATAGACTTTAAAACTTGTTTCAGATATAAGCTTGTGAACAGACATTATCTTAGGTCTCAAAATACTACATCCAGGAGTTTATCCTAAAGAGCAATACAAGGAGGCTTTCAGAGAAATATTCAAAGATATCCATCACAGATTTATTTATCATAGCAAAAAGTTGGAAACAGCCTAAACATCCAACAACATGGGAATATTTAATGAATGATGGTGTAGCTATAAGAAGGAATTCTTACGACCAATTACATTTTGAAAAATAATTATATTAGGTTATAGACATGCCAGAAATCTAAATAAAACCACACACACACACACACACACACACACACACACACACACTGACAACAGAAAATAAAGATGAAAAAATACAACTTGAGAAGAGTTGTTACCTCAGGCTAACAGCTAATAGGTGACAAATAAATATTGATTCTTTATCTTTCTCTGATTTCTCCAAGTCAATTCTTCAAGATGTACTGATTTCAAAATTATAAAATGAAATAAAAAATATTAAGATGATCCAGTCCCAGTCTGTGGCAAGATTCTGCCTGTGGTCCATGTTGTCTTCTGGGACTGTAAACCTTTTAACGTAGAGGAGTGTGGGAGTGGTGTACTAAGCTGAAATGGCTTGTCTCCTGCAAAGCACCAAGCGTGCTAATTAAATGACTCTTCTTGGGAGAAAAGAAGAAATGAAAAGACATGTGAATTAAATGGATAAACTATATGGGATATAAATTATATCTCAATAAAGCTTATAAAAACAGATGGGAAACTGAAAGGCCTAGGGATGCTGAAATTGAGGGTAATTTTGGCTTTTAAATTAATTTAGTAGAAAGAAGTCATCTAGTTTTCAATTAGCACTAAGAGAAAGGAGTGGGGCAAGAATATGAGGGAAAGAGATAGGAAAGGAAAACCTGTACCTCCTCTCATTTGGGTTCCTTTTTTCTACCTTTGCCATTCTGTCTTGAATGTTCCTTGCTGCTGAAGGTCTTTCCTCTTGCCTCAAGCCCCTAGAGCTATCCAGATGTCATTAATACCTCATTCTACTATAGTCAGTTGCAGACAAATCCAGATTTTAACTGAAGCAAGCTTTGTAAATAGAGGCACAGTCATTTTTTTGCCCCTGTGTTAATTATTTTAAACCTTAGAAAAACCTATTTAGTTTCAAATTTATCTGATTCATCTCCAGGACTAGCTAGTCCTTGACATTTCTGAAAAAGCATGTATAGGGACATTAAGTTTTTTTCTATGTGATTAAATAATTAATACCTTCTTATATTTGAGTATCATGGGACATTATTATTATTATATTTTTTTTGCAGAATACAAAAATCAATATACATTACCAATTTTATTTCTATGTATTAGCATGGACAATCTGAAATAAAATCAGGAAGCAATTTCATTTCCAGTAATACCAACAAAGAATAAAATGCTTATGAATAAATCTAACAAAATAATGATATAACTTGTATTAAATTAAAGAAGACCAACATAAATGGGAAAATATCCTATAGTCATAAATCAGAAGACTTAACATTGTTAAGATGGAAACACTATCCAAATTGTTATACAGATTCAATGCAATTCTTATCAATATTGCAGTTGCCTTTTTTGTAGACCTTGACAAGTTTATCTTAAAATTCATACAGAAATGCAGCAAACCCAGAATTGCCAAAACTATCTTAGAACAAAAAGAAAGTTGGAGGACTTACAACTCATGATTTCAAAACTTACTACAGAACTATGGTATCCATAGTACTATAGTTTATGTGGTACAAGCATAAAGATAGGTGTGTGTGTGTATGTGTGTGTGTGTATTTCCCTCAGTGGAATAGAATTGAGAGTTTAGAAATGAGCCCTTACATTTATAGTCAATTGATTTTGAAGAAATGTACTAAGATAATTCAATAGGGAAAGAACAGTGTTTTTGAAAAATTTTACTTGGACAAGCAGATATCCACATACAAGTAATTAAAATTGGATCCCTTCCTCACATCATATAGAAAAACTAAATTAAAATGCATTAAATGTATTAGCTGAAACAATAACTCTTAGAAGAAAAGAGAGGTATTAAATAATTATTACCTTCTTATATTTGAGTATCATGGGACATTATTTTTTTTTTACCATTTTATTTTATTTTTATTTTTTCACACACACACACTGTATTTTACTTTTCAAGAGGTAAATAAACTGACACCAAGCATTGTAAATGGATGACCACAACAAAAGCAACAATGGTTGCAATTACCAAACACGAAACACACTCATACGATGTCATAATATTGACATTCAGTCCAGTAATCCTCCACTGTAACAGCTTCTTTACTTTGCAGTGAAAATTGATTTGTATATTTTTTGCCTCTGAGTCCTTGTGGGATTTTTTTTTTATTCAAACAGAAAGTCACAAAAATTATAATCATCCTCATCAGTTCACTCAGTCCCATGTAATTAATTTTTTTTTCATCTTGATCTTTTGTTAGCACTTTTATGAATTCATCAGTTTTTCATTAGAGTTCTGAAAATGCTTCTTCATTCAGTTCAGCAGTATCATCAGTTACCAGAAACCTGTACTTGTCAGAGTCTTTTCCATGAATTCCTTGAAGATGAAACCCTTTTATAGGAACATTTTTGCAAAAGCATCAGAGTACACCCAGAACTGTCTGTAAATGACAAAAGACTTAAAAATGACCACGGTTAAAGATTTGATGAAAGTTCATAATAATGCAATTGACAAGGAAATTTAGTTATTTCTGAGAGATATATTTTAAAGTAATAACTAGAATTATGACTTATAACATTATACCAGAACATAGAAGATTTTTAGAAATTTCATGTAATGTCTGAAACATTTATATTAACATATTTCCATACAAATAACCCAAAGAAAGTTTAGTATTAGTTGTTTTTTTGTTTGTTTGTTTGTTTTTTTGTACTGCAGGTTCTTATCAGTCATCAGTTTTACACACATCAGTGTATACATGTCAATCCCAATCGCCCAATTCAGCACACCACCATCCCCACCCCACCGCGGTTTTATGGGACATTATTTTTTTAAACACAGTGGTTGTTATCAAGCAGATTTGAAAATAATCTTTGAATAGAGAGTTTCAGTATAGGATTTTCATCATTTTATTTAAATATTAGTGTTCATAATGTTTATCTATTATGGTAATAAGGGCTAATATTTGTTGAGCATTTCTGAAACATCATCTTATTTAAATCTCACAACACCCTTATGAGGTTAGTAAGTTTATTATCCTTATATTATAGATGCAAAAAGTTGAGGCTTATAGTGAATTGATTTGCCATGGTCATATAATGAAGTAGCTGAACCAGCACTTGGAATCCTGTCTTATTCTAAAGCCCCTGATCTTGATTCTTCATTCTGCTTTTGGCTATTGTTGCCATAATTTTGGAAAGTGGGGATGTGCTTTTATTTTCCTTGTTTATTTGTTTTTCCTTAAGTGCCAGTGTTATAATAATTGAAGGAGCAGGCATCAAGCATGCATAACTGTTTCTCAAGAATTTATAGCTATGTTGGTCACGCTCCACATTTTATTAGTAACACTTTTAAATAGAACCCAAGGGGCATATTTAAGGAAGACAAAAAACAAGCATGAGTTTAAATTTGCAAAGCTTCCAGAGTTATATCTACACTTCTGTAACTCTCTGCCAGTTAAGAACATTTCACATTCATATATTCAAATAGCAAAAAACAGCATTTTCCTTATTTGAGTAGAGTATTGCTACATCTTTATTCCAGTTCTGCTTTTACAAAACAGCCTGCCATATGTGTCCCATTCATAATGCATGGCAGTGCTAAAGAGCATAATCTCACAGAGTGAGGTTGACATGCTTTAGGAATCAATAATCTGTTGAAAGGGGCAAAAATTATCCCTTCATCTCCGTTTCTGTCATAGACCCATATTTGTTTCTAGCAAAATACGTGCTCCAACTGGAGAAGTTTTAACTCCTTGTACATTTTTTGTGTGTTTTCATGGCCAAAGAATTAATTTAGAACTCAAATCAAAATCTTTTTTTACCTATTGTTTATTCTTATATATTCATCAAATGTTCTCTCATCATCCAATGTGCCTCATTAGGGATTCTGGCCTGTAAACTCTAGATGGAAAATGGTTGGTGCACCACTAATCCTAGAATAGTTATGGAAGGGAAAGGCTCCCCTCCCCTCCCCTGACCAAAGAGACAAAAATAATGGCTCACTGATTATGACATTGCTTTCCTGGAATCAGCTGGAGATCATAGTCCCATAACCATAGTGGCTAAAACAGGTAAAACTGGGGCAATTTTGGTTTATTTTTATGTGGTCCTTTAAGCCATATTTGTTTTTTACCCTAAACAAACAACTAGGGATATTCACAAAATAACTTGAATTGCTAAAATTGCCGAAAGGAAGTTAACAATGACATTTATTTAAAGATATTTAATTATACCTTGACTTTTTTGAAAAAAAAAGTTTGAAGCAACTTATAAAGAAAGCAACTTATATAAAGAAAGACATTTTAATTACCTAGGAATAAGGTCACTTACGGTAACTTAATGTCATTAAAGTTATATACAACACAATATTTATATTGTGTTTGAGATTTCAGTTAGAAAACTAAGAAACCAAAGGCAATTGTCATTCATCAAATGCTACTGTATGCCAAGCACCGTGCTCTGAGCTTTCATCTACCTAATTTTATTTTTACAAGAAATTTAGGGCTTCGGGAAGTGTCATTGTGTATATTTTTATAAATGTGGAATATAATCTTACCATTAGTGTAAGAACGCACAATTTGTAATTGTCAAGGTGGAGATCTGTTTGCCTCCAAAGCCCAGGTTCTTTCCAATGACTCAGACTGCATGCTTGTGCAGACCAAGTGACAAACCTGATTACCCTACTGGGTAACTACTAGTTCCTAATGGAGAAGCTTTCTCAAATCCCTCAGTGTGGATTTTCTTCATTTTTTAAAACAAGCATTGGATTTTTTTTTTTTTTGGTATTTAGTTTTATTATTTAGTTTCATTTGTTTGTTTTTAATAAGCGCTTTTTTTTTAACCTCAAAAAATTATTCCCTTGATTTCCCGCCTTTCATCTCAAGCCTCTTCAGAGTTCCATGCTCTGGATAGTTTTAATGTTTCCAAATGAATATGAATGTGTTGCCCTCAATTTTGTGGTCCTTGCATCACAGAGAATGATATAAGCAACTAGTTATTCTCCCAAAACAAAGCTTGTAGGCAAGGTAACAGACCCACCCATTAAATCCCTAAGAGAACAGAGAGTCTTTTTTGTTCTTTCAAGGTGCCCATTCTTTCCTGACTTTGGCTTGCATGCTGACCCCATCTATGGTAGTGGACTCTGTAAGGTTTGGCTCCAAACATTGTTTAATAACATTGTTGTTATGCTTTATGGAGGACCAAGCTTAGAACTAACACCGTTTCAGTTTGTTGATAGGTGTGACAGAACAATCCTCTTGTTACTATTTGTCCCAGCTGTTGTTATGGGATGATTATATGCTAAGGTTGTGACACTCTGTTTGTGGAGGGTGGGGTCTCAAGTGAAGAATGAAATCATTCATTATATTCATCACCACAATCTTTCCAATGTGTGGAAAGTGGCATGACCCTCAGATCAGGAAGGTGAATGGGGTGGGGAAATCTTTGTTTGGCGCTAAAGACAGATCCTTCTATTGGGCTTGAAGGAAATGGATCAGAGTGCCCACTGGTCTGTTTTTGTCAGTGGGAAGGAAGATATGAAAGCAAAGACTGGTAGCAGGTACAAAAGGCACCCAGGCGAGTTGTGGTGGACTTGTACTAGCTGTGTGAGCTAGGCTATAGTTTGATTTCAAGCAAACTTAGAATTTTGCAAAAGCAGTGTCCCCACTGTGAGCTTGACAGTTTCCAAATACTTAATGATTTTTCTCATGAGAGCAGTGGTGATATTAATGAATAGGATTTTTTAATACTGTAAAATGATATGTCATGACATTTGGAAGATCTGTCCTCCCCACAGGTACTTCTTTCATGCCTATCCCTCCACATCATTGGGTACAGCCAGCCATAGTTTTTCCAAGAATTGAATGTAATATAAAACTAGATGTTTCTGACCTTTTCAGTGGAGAAACCAAGTTTCAAAATTCAGGATACACCTGAACTGGAATGTTGATCAATTGAAATTGAATCAGCCTTTCTCTTTTCCTAAGTGACTAGTGGGAAATAAAATATTTTGTATATCATTTGACTATATGGCAAAACATTTTTTAAATTAATAAACATAGTTATTCTAGAAAATAAGAAAGGTAGGTCTCTGTAGAGTAGAATAAGGATATTCCACTAAAAGAAAAAAGCAATGAGGAACAAATAAAATTCAGAAGTCTGAAGCTGTGAAGTTAGCCCACGGGTAGGAGAGGGCTGAGACTCAGGTGAATGCTTGAAAAAAAGTGCTGGCATCTTTATGCCCACACAAGTTGTGCACATACCTCAGGACCACATCTGCACAGCTTGAGTGACACTGGGTTCTGGGAAAGGTGCCACCTGCTTTCTACTCTCTTGGCTGAGCTTAGAACAGCAGTACCTCCTGCCATATAGCTTGGGGCTCCTGCAGCACAGCTGGTACAGTTATGGGAGTCTGGATCTGTGCCTTAGCAGGAACAAACCTGGAAGTGGATCTGTGAAGAGTTGCAACCCTGAGTGCCAGGCCTGCTCTGGAGCCAGACCACCAGCAGAGCCTGTGTTGAGGCCACCACAAACTTGCTGTAAGAGACCAGGATGCCCTAGGAGGAGATATCTTGTGGAAAATGGCTATACAAGCACTTAACAAAGATAACAAAAGACAAACAACAAACTTGGTAAACAGAAAAGCTGACTAAGGAAAATAAGCATACTAGTACAACCAGAAAGGACTTTTAAAAAAGTTATTTTGATTTCATTAGCAAGATGAAGAAGGGATTACAACCATGAGAGAAGAATGAAATTTTAAAACAAGAAAAAGGGGGTTATGCAGCAAGAACAGATAATTATGAAAAATAATTAATTAGAAACATTGTAGATGAAGAATTGTTATTGAAATAAAAAAAATAAAACTTTAAAGCAGGCTGAATACAGTGAACACAGAGGAAAAGTAAATCCACTGGAATAATACAATGAACTCATCCCAGAATTAAACACAAAGAGATAAAGTGCTAGAATATATGGCTTGAGATATGGATGATAAATTAAGATATTTCTCCAGAAGGAGATATTAAAGATAAATGTAAACAAAACATTTTAAGGGAAGATCACTGATAATTTTATGAAGCTAAAGAGAGATATGAGTCCTGAGTTTGAAAAAATTTACCACGTGCTGAGAAATATTACAATAAAATAATTATACTTAGGTACATAAGATGAAAACTTCAGGACTTTGACAATCCTAAAATATACAATGGAAAAAGAGAGTATCTACACACAAATAAGAATCTGCAGTGAAGATTAATTACTTATCAGTGGTTTGGGTGCCAGAAGACAATGGAGTCATATCATCAAAATTTTGAGGCAAAAACATTTTAATTTAGAAATTTGTACCTAATTTAGAAATTTGTACCTGAGTGATAGCTGAACTATCACTCAGAAGTGATGATGAAACAAAGAAATTTCCAGATACATAAGGACTCAGAAAGTTTATCTCCTTTAAAATGAGTCCCAAAAACAGAAGTAGAAGACAAGATGTAAAGGTAAGTCCCCCCGCCAAAAAAATTATACGTCATCTAAGCACTGACTATATAAAATATTAATAATTCAATTTAACATGTTTGATAAGTTGGGAATAAAATTTCCAGTCAATAATAATATTGGATTTGTGGGGAGGAAGACCTTGGAGAGTGAGTAAAAGTGTGGGACAAAGAAAACCTCATCATTTGAAATTTTCAGGAGTTCTGGCTCTTCTCTGAAACTCATTAAAGAGGACCCAAATAAAAAGAGAAAGATACCATGTGAATACGTCACTTTTTAATCAAATCAGTACATGGAGAGTATTGTCTGTATGTTCCAGTTTTCCCAGAATAGTTCCAGCTTATTCCATATCTGGAATTCCATTTAGTTTAGTGTTGGAATACAGACACACACGCACACACACACACGCACACACACACACACACACACATATATATGTGTATGTATGTGTATATATATATATATATATATATATAAATCATTATATATACAATGTTATATATATAATGTATATTATTATTTTTAGTAGTAGTAGTATGCATTGTTATTATTGTATTGAAAATCCAGAATGGACGTGGTGACTTCCATATTGTAATTCCAGACTTTACCATCATCTCATCTAGCATAATGTGACACATCTTTGCAGTGAAAAGAGTTGTTATTTTAATTCGTGATTAAATTTGAAAGACAGAGATAAGCCATCTTTCTTTCCCTCTTCTTTCCTGACACAAAGACACCTCCCTTTGAACAGCATGCATGGTACCTGCTGAGTAAAATAAAGTGTGCTTAAAAATATCAGACACTGCAGAGAAACTCAATTAATTTTAATAATGGTTTGTTTTTTTTATTGAATTCATGGAATCAATGTAAAGCTTTTAGAGTTTTATTCTGTAAAATATTAAACATCTGACATTATAGTGAATATTATAGTAAATTTGGTTTAAAAGTTCATCATTGAAATGAAATAGTTTTTGTGATGATAATATGAACATAAATATCAGTGCAGAATAATGATCTGGAGAGGTTGCTCAGAGTTCTTACCCAGGGGGACAGGCAGGCTGCAAGAATAGAAAGCTCCATAACTCTTCCTAAGGGAAATGATTTTATTTGGAGAGAGTATAGGGAAGTTCGAGCCTAACGGCACTGTCAAATACAATGAAGATTTTGGTGGCAGACAATTAAGAAGAGGTGGTAGTCCATGAAAGCTACAAGCTAAATCACAGATCAGCTATATGTTTAACAGAGAGAAACAAGGAAAGATAAAGCTAAGAAAACACCTCGTGTGGTTGGAACAAAAGACTGGCCTCGAAAACTACCCCTGTAAAGAAGCTTGACTCTAACTGAATCAGACTGTAGAACAGTCTATTCCCCAAGGTATTGTTGAAATAATACAGCAATCAATAGACAATTAGTGGAGTCTAAAAGCTGGGTGTGATACCAATAGAGGAAGACTAGCTAAAAGAGAGAGACTAGCTTACCAGAGGGATCAGAGAAAGATATAGTTAAAGAGAACTTTGTTAAAACCACTGTCATCCCATGGTGACTGTTTATGCCCAAGGCTGTGCTCTTTGAGGAGTGATATCAAAGGATGCACACTACAGGTAAAATAGATTTCACTGAAGTAGTATAGCCAAGTCACTAAACAAATAAAGAATAAAAACAACAAAAGAAATTCAAGTAGGATAGATCAATATCCAGGGTTGCTATAATATGTTATTTAAATGTCTAGTTTTCAACAAAATATTGAGACATGCAAAGAAACAGTAAAGTGTGAGAGCAGTATATATAGAGGGAGAAAAAAAGCAGGCAAAAGAAAATGCCTTTGAGAGGACCCAGATGTCAAATTTAGCAAACAAGACTTCAAAGGAGCAATTGTAAGTATATTCAAAGAAGTAAAGGAAACCATGCTTAGAGAAGTAAAGGAAGCCATGATAACAATGTCTTAGTAAAAAAGAATATCAGTAAAGAGATAGAAATTATTTAGAAGAACCAAATGAAAATTCTGAAGTTGAAAAGTGAAATAACTAAATGAAAAAATTTTCCAGAGAGGTTCAATAGTAGATTTGAACTGTTAGAAGAAACAATTAGGGAACTTGAAAACAGATCAATAAAGTTGTGCCATCTGAAGAATAGATAATAAAAAGAATAAAGAAAAATGAAAGGGCCTCAGAGCAATGTGGAAAACTATCAAGCACACCAACATATGTGCGATGGAGTTACCAGAACGAGAGGAGAGAAAGAAATGAGCAGAAAAAATTGTTTGAAGAAATAATGGCTGAAAACTTCTCAAATTTGATGAAAAACATTGATGTACAAATGCAAGAAGTTCACCAAGCTCCAACTAGGATAAACCCAAATAGATACACCCTCAAACATATCATACTTAAAATGTTGAAAAGCAAAGAAAAAACCTTACAGCAAGAGAAAAATGACTCACCACATATCAGGGAACCTCAATAAAATTAACAGTTCATTTATCATCAGAAACAATGGAGGCCAGATGACAGTGAGATAACATATTTACAGTGCTGAAAGGAGAACTGTCAAACAAGGATCTTACATTTAGTAAAACTATCTCTCAAAAATGAAGGCAAAAAACAGTTCTAGATAAATAAAAACTAAGAGAATTGCCAGCTGACCTGCCTTACAGGAAATACTAAAGAAGCCTCTTTAGGTTGAAAGCAAATGACCCCAGATAATAATTCAAATGCACACATGCCAAAAAAACCAAAGAGCTCCAATAAGGTAATTATATAGGTAATTATAAAAGACATATAACTGTATATTTCTTTTTTCTTCTCTTATTTAAATAGTAAATACATACAAAACATGTATATAATTGTACTGATGGGCTTATAACATATACAAATGTAATATATTTGATAATAGCATACAAAGGAGGCAGATGAGATCAAAACTGTAGTGAAATGACCCCAGGTGGTAAGTTTAATCCACAGGAACAAATGAATAGAAACAGAAGTGACATTTAGTTCTTGCTCTAATATATTCTCTCATATATTCTAAAAGACATAAAGTTATATAAAATAATATTTATGACAATATATTGTTGAGTTTGTAACATATAAAGATGTAATAAGATATAATATGTATAATAATAATAAATTTAAAAAGGGAGGAAGGAATAGAGATACTAGGATTAATATTTCTATATCTCATTGGCACTAAATTAAGATAAATCTAGAGTCAATTCTGATAAGTTAGTATGTATACTGTAAACTTTAGGGCAACCACTAAGAAAATAAATAAAGAATAAAGTGAAAAAAATTAGAGAAATTAAAATGTTACACTAGAAAATATTCTCTTAATTAAAAAAGAACAAAAAGAATAAAATACCTAGGAATAAACCTACCTAGGGAGACAAAAGACCTGTATGCAGAAAACTATAAGACACTGATGAAAGAAATTAAAGATGATACCAACAGATGGAGAGATATACCATGTTCTTGGATTGGAAGAATCAACATTGTGAAAATGAGTATACTACCCAAAGCAATCTACAGATTCAATGCAATCCCTATCAAATTACCAATGGCATTTTTTACGGAGCTAGAACAAATCATCTTAAAATTTGTATGGAGACACAAAAGACCCCGAATAGCCAAAGCAGTCTTGAGGGAAAAAAATGGAGCTGGAGGAATCAGACTCCCTGACTTCAGACTATACTACAAAGCTACAGTAATCAAGACAATATTGGTACTGGCACAAAAACAGAAACATAGATCAATGGAACAAGATAGAAAGCCCAGAGATTAACCGACGCACCTATGGTCAACTAATCTATGACAAAGGAGGCAAAGATATACAATGGAGAAAAGACAGTCTCTTCAGTAAGTGGTGCTGGGAAAACTGGACAGCTACATGTAAAAGAATGAAATTAGAATACTCCCTAACACCATACACAAAAATAAACTCAAAATGGATTAGAGACCTAAATATAAGACTGGACACTATAAAACTCTTAGAGGAAAACATAGGAAGAACACTCTTTGACATAAATCACAGCAAGATCTTTTTTGATCCACCTCCTAGAGTAATGGAAATAAAAACAAAAATAAACAAGTGGGACCTAATGAAACTTCAAAGCTTTTGCACAGCAAAGGAAACCATAAACAAGACGAAAAGACAACCCTCAGAATGGGAGAAAATATTTGCAAATGAATCAACGGACAAAGGATTAATCTCCAAAATATATAAACAGCTCATTCAGCTCAATATCAAAGAAACAAACACCCCAATCCAAAAATGGGCAGAAGACCTAAATAGACATTTCTCCAAAGAAGACATACAGACGGCCACGAAGCACATGAAAAGATGCTCAACATCACTAATTATTAGAGAAATGCAAATCAAAACTACAATGAGGTATCACCTCACTCCTGTTAGAATGGGCATCATCAGAAAATCTACAAACAACAAATGCTGGAGAGGGTGTGGAGAAAAGGGAACCCTCTTGCACTGTTGGTGGGAATGTAAATTGATACAGCCACTATGGAGAACAATATGGAGGTTCCTTAAAAAACTAGAAATAGAATTACCATATGACCTAGCAATCCCACTACTGGGCATATACCCAGAGAAAACCGTAATTCAAAAAGACACATGCACCCGAATGTTCATTGCAGCACTATTTACAATAGCCAGGTCATGGAAGCAACCTAAATGCCCATCAACAGACGAATGGATAAAGAGGATGTGGTACATATATACAATGGAATATTACTCAGCCATAAAAAGGAACGAAATTGAGTCATTTGTTGAGAAGTGGATGGATCTAGAGACTGTCATACAGAGTGAAGTAAGTCAGAAAGAAAAAAACAAATATCGTATATTAATGCATGTATGTGGAACCTAGAAAAATGGTACAGATGAGCCAGTTTGCAGGGCAGAAGTTGAGACACAGATGTAGAGAATGGACATATGGACATCAAGGGGGGAAAACTGCGGTGAGGTGGGGATGGTGGTGTGCTGAATTGGGCGATTGGGATTGACATGTATAAACTGATGTGTATAAAACTGATGCCTAATAAGAACCTGCAGTATAAAAAAGCAAACAAAACAACTAATACTAAACTTTCATTGGGTTATTTGTATGGAAATATGTTAACATAAATGTTTCAGACATTACATGAAATTTCTAAAAATCTTATATTTGTATTTGTATGGAAATATGTATGGAAATATGTTAATATAAATGTTTCAGACATTACAGGAAACGTCTAAAAATCTTATATGTTCTGGTATAATGTTATAAGTAATAATCCTAGTTATTACTTTAAAATGTATATCTCAGAAATAACTAATTTTCTTGTCAACTGCATTATTATGAACTTTCATCAAATCTTTAACCATGGTCATTTTTAAGTCTTTTGTCATTTACAGACAGTTCTGGGTGTACTCTGATGATTTTGCAAATATGTTCCTATAAAAGGGTTTCATCTTCAAGAAATTCATGGAAAAGACTCTGACAAGTACAGGTTTCTGGTAACTGACTGTACTGCTGAACTGAATGAATAAGCATTTTCAGAACTCTAATGAAAAACTGATGAACTCATAAAAGTGCTAACAAAAGATCAAGATAAAAAAAAATTAATTACATGGGACTGAGTGAACTGATGAGGATGAGTATAATTTTTGTGACTTTCTGTCTGAATTAAAAAAAAAAAATCCCACAAGGACTCAGAGGCAAAGAATATACAAATCAATTTTCACTGCAAAGTAAAGGAGCGGTTACAGTGGAGGATTACTGGACTGAATGTCAATATTATGACATAGTATGAGTGTGTTTCATGTTTGGTAATTGCAATCATTGTTGCTTTTGTTGTGGTCATCCATGTACAATGCTTGGTGTCAGTCTATTTATCTCTTGTAAAAATAAAATACAGTGTGTGTGTGTGGGAAAAAAATAAAAAATAAAAAATAAACAAATGCAGGAAAAAAAAAGTAAAGCAGTAAAGGAGAAACAGAGGAAGACAAAATACATGAACTACATACAAAAATTAATGTAAAATGACAAACATAAATCCAGCCCTACCAATATAACACTACATATGAATTGATTAAGCAATCCAGTCAAAAGGCAGGGATTGTCAGACTGGTATAAAAGCAAGATTTAACTATATGTTGTCTATAGGAGACACACTTTAGATTCAAAAATACAAACAGTTTAAAAAGTAAAAAGGATGCAAAAAGATACATTATGCAAAAAGCAACCATAAAAAAACAAGAGTGGCTATACTAATAGACAAAATAGACTTTAAAACTAAGAAACAAAAAAGTTACTAGAGATAAAGAGGGACATTTTATAATGAAAAAAGTGTCAACCTATCTAGAAGATATAGCAATTATAAACATTTATGTACCTAAAAACAGAACCCCAAAATCTATAAAGCAAAACCAGATAGAATTGTAATGAGAAATAGACAATTCAACAACAATAGTTGAAGACTTCAATATCCCACTTTCAACAATGGATAGCAGAACTAGTCAGAAGAGCAACAAGAAAATATAAGACTTGAACAACACTACACACTAGTTACACTTAACAGACATCTTTAGAGCACTCCACTCAACAACAGAATACACATTCTTCTCAAGAACACATGGAAAATTCTCTAGGATAAGCTATATGCTAGGATTTAGAGCAAGCCTCAATACATTTTAAAGGACTGAGATTACATAAAGTATGTTCTCCAACCTCAATGGAATGAAATTAGAAAGCAATAATGGAAAGGAATTTGGGAAATTCACATATGTGTGGAAATTAAGCAGCACACTCAATGACTAATCGGTCAAAAAAGAAATCACAAGGAAAATTAGCAATTACTTTAAACTGAATGGAAATGAAAACATAACACAGCAAAACTTATGGAATGCAGTTAAAGCAGTGCTTAGAGAGAAATGTATAGCTGCAAATGTCTGTATTTAAAAAAGAAAAAATGTATCAAATCAACATATTAGCCTTCCAACTTGGAACACTAGAAACAGAAGAGCTGGCTGTACTCAAAGGAAGCAGAAGGAAGGAAATAATAAAGTTTCCAGCATAAATGAAAGTAATAGAGAATACAAAACAATAAAGATTATAAACAACACCAAAATTTGTTTTTTTGAAAAGATCAACAAAATTGATAAAACTTTACCTAGAATGACCAGGAAAAAAAAAAGGGGGGGGAAACATCAAATTACTAAAATCAGGAATGAAAGAGAGGACATGATTACCAACCTTACCAAAATAAAAAGAAATTGTAAGGGAATACTATAAAAACTATAATGGGCAAATTCCTAGAAAGACACAGACTACCACAACTGACGCAAGAAGAAATAGAAAATCTGAGTAGACATTTAACAAGTAAGGAGATTGAATCAGTAATTTAAAAGCTTCCTCTCACAAAGAAAAGCCCAAGCCCAAACAACTTCACTAATGAATTCTACCAAATATTTAGAGGCAAATTCATACCACTTCCTCAGAAACTTTTCCAAAAATAGGAGAGATGGGGGCATTTCCCTACTCATTCTACGAGGCCAATATTATTCTGATATTGAAACAGACAAAGGAAAAGTACAGACCAATATTCCTTATAAATATAGATCCAAAAATCCTCAATAAAATACTAGCAAGCTTAATCCATCTATAAGTAAAAAGGATAACATACCAAGACCAAGTGGGATTTATACTAGAAATATATGGTTGCTTTAACATACAAAATCAATTAATGTAATACACACCATCAAGAGAATAAAGGGCAAAAGCTATGTGATCATCTCATTAGACGTAGAAGACGCATTCAACAAAATGCAACATTCCTTCAAGATAAAAACACTCAACAAACTAGGACTAGAAGAAACTTTCTCAGTTTGATAATAGGCATTTTTTAAAAGTCCATGGCTAAAATCATACTTATTGGTGAAAGAGTTAATGTTTTTCCCTAAGATGAAGAACAAGACAAAGATGACCATTCTCACCACTTTTATGCAATATTATACTGGAGGTTCTAGCCAGGGCAAGAAGAAATAATAAAAAGCATTCATAATGGAAAGGAAAAAGTAAAATGATCTCTATTTGCAGATGACATTATCTTGTATATACAAAATCCTAAAGAATCTAAAAATTATTAGAACTAATAAATGAGTTTAGCAATGTTTCAGGATACAAGATCAATATATAAAAATCAATTGTATTTCTATACATTAGCAATGAATAATCTGAAAACACAATTAAGAAACAATTCCAAAAATAATAAAATACTCAGGAATAAATTTAACAAAAAGAATAGAAAATATCCTACTCTGAAAAACAACAAAACATTTTCGAAGAAAATTAAAGACAACATAAATAAAAAGAAAGATGTCCCATATTCATTCATCCCATGTTCATAGTTTTCCATATGATTTTTAGGATTAAGTTGTCAATTTCTGAAGGAAGTCTGCTAGGGTTTTGACAAGAATTTCACTGAATCTGTAGAACATGTGAGGAGTATTGCCATCTCAATGATATTAAGTCTTTTTAAATCAATAGCTCTGGAACAACTGGATATCCACATATGCAAAAGAATGAAGTTGGACTGCTTCCTCATACCACACACAAAATTTAACTCAAGATGGATCATAGACCAAACATAAGAACTAAAGTTATAAAGCTCTTTGAAGAAAATATAGCAGTAAATCTTCATAACCTTGGGCTAGGCAAAACCTTCTTAACTATGACACCAAAAGCACAATCAACAAAAGAAAAGAATAGATAAATTGAAGGTCATAAAAATTTTTAAAAACGCTGTGCTTCAAAGGATATATCATCAAGATAGTAAAAAGACAACCCAAAGAATGTGAGAAAATATTTGCAAATCAAATATCTGATAAGGGATTTTTATCGAGAATACACAAAAAAACTCTTACAGTTCAGCAGTGAAAAAACAAATAACCTAATTAAAACATGGACAAATGATTTGAACAGAAGTTCCTCTAAGAAGTTATGCAAATAGTCAATAAAATCACATGAAAAGATTCTCACCATCATTATCATTAGGGAAATGCAAACCAAAACCAAATACGATACCACTTCACACCCACTAGGATGGCTGTAATCAAAACTGCAAATAATATCAAGTGTTTGCAAGGAGGTGGAAAAATTGGAATCTTCATACATTTCTGATGGAAGTATAAAATGGTTCAGCTTCTTCAGAAAATTATTTGGCAGTTCAGGATGGTAAACGTGGAGTTACCATATGACTCAATAATTCCATTCCTAGGTATATACCCTAAGAAAAAGAACACGTAACCCCACACAAAGCTAGTACACAAATATAGCACCATAGTATGATTCCATTTATATAAAATGACCAGACTTGACAAATCCATAAATATAGAAGTATAGATTAGTGATTGGGACTAGGGGAAGAGAGAAATGGGGAGTGCTAATGGATAAGAGGTTTCTTTTGAGGATGATGAAAATAGTAAAAAATTGATTGTGGTGATAAATGCACAACTTTGTGATTGTGGTGATGAATACTGAAAGCCACTGAATTGTAGATTTTAAATGGGTGAATTATATATCAATAAAGCTGCTAAGAAAAAAAATGCTATGGACAGAAATGACTTGGGATTAATTGTGGTACACACATAATTCAGACTTTCTTCCAAATGAGATGAGATATTGTATCAATTGAAGCAGAAGCAGTCGTTGTCAAAATTTGCAATTTTTAAAAATATGCATACACATATGTATACATATATGTGTATGTATTTCTTTTCTGCTCATCATTGATATTATAGAAATTTTGAACGTTTAAATAATATTTTAGTCAATCAAACTAAGTGTACTAGAGTGGAGTTGAAATTTTATAAATGAATCATCTAAATTTTATTTGCATTTTATTCAAAATCAATTGGAAATTTCAAATCTAAGTATTCAATGAATGTAATACCAAGACTCTGCAGGTTTTATTGCACTTATTTGAATTTATTACAAACCTTAATTTATGACTCAAAGAATAAATAGAAAAAATTAAATGTGAACTATCAAAAGCTGTATACAGGGGCTTCCCTGGTGGCGCAGTGGTTGAGAATCTGCCTGCCAATGCAGGGGACACGGGTTCGAGCCCTGGTCTGGGAAGATCCCACATGCCACGGAGCAACTAGGCCTGTGAGCCACAACTACTGAGCCTGCACGTCTGGAGCCTGTGCTCCGCAACAAGAGAGGCCACGATAGTGAGAGGCCCGCGCACTGCGATGAAGAGTGGCCCCCACTTGCCGCAACTAGAGAAAGCCCTAGCACAGAAACGAAGACCCAACATAGCAATCAATCAATCAATCAATCAATAAATCTTTAAAAAAAAAAAAGCTGTATACACATCTAATTTTTAAATTCTATAATTAAAATTTGGAATATCTCAGTTAATGGTATGAATCATTTGATGGAGTTCATATTTTCAATAGGATAAATTCATAGTTGGTATTAGAATACACCAAAATTTTCATGGATGTATGTAGTCATTAGGATCAAAATTAGGGGAAAAAAGGAAAAAGAGTGGCACAAAAAGTAAAATCAGAAAATATAACTGAGACAGTAGAACACTTTAAAATTATATAAATAATTTTATGCCATTAAATTTTAAAACCTAGATTGAAACTTAAAACCTGGATAACATTTTAAAACCCAGAGGGAAAAAATGACCAAAATTGGCCCAAGATGTAGAAAATCTGATTAAGCTACTAAGTATAAAATAAATTGAAATGGTAAACAGAGTTCTTCATATTAAAAGACATAAGTAATAGATGATTTGGAGATAATTTCTATTAATTCTTTAAAAAATAAATAATTATGCTTTATACAAACTTAGTTATGGGATGGCAAGGAGGGGGATAGGTAGGGGAAGGGTGACAGAAAGGGAGAAGAAACATTACCCAATTTAATTTATAAGATGATAATAATGATATCAAAACAAGACAAAGGTGACAGGGGAATAAAAAGCCTTCAGCCTAGTCTTATTTCTGAATATTAGTAAATTAAAAACAACAGTATTAAAAGAAGACAAGACAAGAATTCAAATTTTTAAAACTGTATAACTATTACTCTTATAACCTCAGTGGATGCAGAGAAAGCAATTTATAGTAGTCAACACCTATTCATGATTTAATAAAACAACAACAAAGAAACAAATTTCTAAAAAATCAGGAATAATCCTAAAAGCTAGGAATAAAGGAAATTTTCTTAATCTAATGAAAGTTATCAATTGAAAATAAATAGAAAAAATATAATCAATTTTTAAATATTAGAATTATTCCCTTTAATTTAAGGATGAAACATAGAAAACAACTATTTCTGCTGTTTTTCCTGGCACTCTGTCATTTTTGCCCTATTCTACTGGTTAGATTGATTTCCATGGCCAGGCTCAGATTCAAAGCACTGTAAAAAAGATTCCACCTCTTAAATAAAGGAACTACAAGGTCATGTTGACCTAAAACAAATAAACTGACAGTTATTTCTCCACCAGGCTTCCCTGGTGGCACAGTGGTTGAGAATCTGCCTGCTAATGCAGGGAACACGGGTTCGAGCCCTGGTCTGGGAAGATCCCACATGCCATGGAGCAACTAGGCCCGTGAGCCACAACTACTGAGCCTGTGCGTCTGGAGCCTGTGCTCTGTAACAAGTGAGGCCACAATAGTGAGAGGCCTGCGCACCGCGATGAAGAGTGGCCCCCGCTTGCCGCAACTAGAGAAAGCCCTCGCACAGAAATGAAGACCCAACACAGCCAAAAATAAATAAATAAATTAATTAATTAATTAAAATATTAAAAAAAAAAAAAGGATTTATTCCAGGTCAGCAAAGAATTGCAGTTCAGGGTCTGCAACCATGGTGAGCCATGTGCAAATCCCCAGCAAAAAAATAGAGAGGAGAACTCTTTTATAGAGGGGAAAAGGAAGTTGGGAAGACTAGTAAACAAAGCATCCATGGCTTTATATTGACTGAGTGTGACAGTCTCTCATTGGCTGAGCTCTTTCCAGGAAAGAAGAGGAGGTCTTTCTTCTTCCTGTTGGGCTCTGCTATCAGCATAGGGCATGGGAACTCTCCTTTCTGGTCTCCTGACTCTATTTATTTAATGTTTCTGTTTATTAATTTTTTATGGTCACATGGTAAGCAGTTTGAATATAGGGGAATGGGGATAAAAATTAGCCTTTAATGCATTATATAACATATTTCATAATGCTATATATACTTACATATATGTTCATAAAATAAGACAAAATTTAAAAAAATTATTTTATATTGGACTATAGTTGACTTACAGTATTGTGTTAGTTTCAGTTGTACCACAAAGTGATTCAGTTATTCATATACTTATATCTATTCTTTCTCAAGGTCTTTTCCCATTTAGGTTATTACAGAATACTGAGCAGAGTTCCCTGTGCTATATAGTAGGTCCTTGTTAGTTATCTCTTTTAAATATAATAGTGTATATGTCAATACCAAACTCCTAATTTATTCCTTCCCCCCACCTTTCCTCTTTGGTAACCATAAGTTTGTTTTCTAAGTCTGTGAGTCTGTTTCTGTTTTGTAAATAAGTTCATTTTATAATTTTTTTTAGATTCCACATATGAGGATATCATACAATATTTGTCTTTCTCTGTCAGACTTACTTCACTCAGTATGATAATCTCCAGGTCCATCCATGTTACTGCAAATGGAATTATTTCATTCTTTTTAATGGCTGAGTAATATTCCATTGTATAGATGTACCACATTTTCTTTATCCTTTCATCTGTCGATAGACATTTAGATTGCTTCCATGTCTTGGCTATTGTAAACAGCACTGCAGTGAACATTGGGGTGCATGTATCCTTTTGAACCATGTTTTTCTCCAGATACATGCCCATGAGTGGGATTGCTGGATCATATAATAGCTCTATTTTTAGTTTTTTAAGGAATCTCCATAGTGGCTGTAACAATTTATATTCCCACCAACACAGTAGGAGGGTTCCCTTTTCTCCACACCCTGTCCAGCATTTATTTTTTGTAGACTTTCTGATGATGGCCATTCTGATTGGTGTGAGGAGATACCTCATTGTAGGTTTGATTTGCATTTCTCTAATAATTAGCGCTGTTGAGCATCTTTTCATGTTTGCCTCTTGGCTACCTCTTTGTCTTCTTTGGAGAAATGTCTGTTTAGGTCTTCTGCCCATTTTTTGATTGGGTTGTTTGTTTTTTTGATATTAAGCTGCATGAGCTGTTTGTAAACTTTGGAGATTAGTCCCTTGTCGGTTGCATCGTTTGCAAATATTTTCTCCCATTCTGTGGGCTTTTAGTTTTGTTTGTTTGTTTGTTTTTTATTTTGGCCATGCCATATAGCTTGAGGGATTTCAGTTCTCCGACCAGGGATTGAACACAGGCCACGGCAGTGGAAGCACTGAATCCTAACCAGTAGACCACCAGGGAACTCCCTGTCTTTTCATTTTGTTTATGGTTTCCTTTGCTGTGCAAAAGCTTTTGAGTTTAATTAGGACAAATTTTTACAGAAGAATACTTACCTTTACCATATGTCTTGCTCTTTGCTTTATGCCATGGACGTTATGCTGTGCTATTCCTTTGAAAAAAATGCTGATTGCCACTGGATTGTTTCAAACCCATACAGTTTGAAAAATAGTAGATTATAACATAATATATGCATGTACAGTAACTTTCTCTTTTTCCAGATGTTTTGTCCAGGATAATATATGAATAACTGGCATATCCTCAGTATGTATTGGATATTTTCTATGCAGCAGGCAATGTGCTAAGCACTTTATATACATTATTTTGTTCACCTCTCTAGCCATTCTTATGAAGTAACTATTATAATTATTCTAAATATATAGGTAAGAAAGCTAAGGCTTAGGCAGGTAATTCTTCAAGGTAACCCAGGCACTAAACTATAAAGCCTGAGTCTGAATCCGAGTCTTAGATATTGGCCAGGGAACAGAGGACGCTAGACAAGCACTTAAAATTTGCCATGGCTAGTATTTTTGTTATGGATAATTCTAAATATATAAGTTAGTAAAATAGTAAGTTGATGTATCATACAATCTGCTAAGTTTAATGTTCTCTATATCCAGATTTGTACAGCAAGATTTCTAGAGCAATACGTTCTGTGGTAGATGAAGAAATACAGTTTGCCTAATTTGCACATATGGAGCCTTCATTATTTGTTTTTTTTAGCAAGCAAAGCGCTGTTAAATTGTCCTTCCAAAGTACTTAAACATGTTAGATTAAAGTCAGTTATTTATGCTTGCGATTCTGGTATTTGTAGATCTGATTTAATTCTAAAAACATTTCTGTTATTTGGTGGCCAGTTATCCAAACCACTGTATACTTAAGCATCTATTAAACACTTCCCTCTTTCCTGAGGTTGCCATGTAAGTACCAAGGCATGGTGGAGGTATTTAGTTCTCACTAATATGTTTCTAAATTGGTATCCAATAAGATGTCCTTCACCTTATTTGGTCCTTGCCAACTATCTGCACAGACACTGGTCAATTTCTTTCTAGTGGCTTTATCACTCTGCTACAGGAAACTCTAAAAAAGTGTCTAAAGCATCTTCCTAGGCCCTCCTTGCATCCATTTAATTATTTGGAGCCATGACACCTCCTCAACTTCTACACAGGCTATGAGGAAAATGTCCCTTTGTTTTTGGATATCCCAAACTAATGCTGGATTTTTTGCCAGTTCTCCAAGACACAGCTCTAGGCAATTTGACTAGCAACCTGTCCTTGGGAACCTCTTAAGTCTAAGCTCTCATCACTTCTTCCAAATTTCCTGACTCTTCATATTTAGCACTCCCATTTTCTAGTTTGAGTCTCTCTACTCTTCCGCAGGGGAGCAAAATTTGCCACCCCAAAATGTGTTTCTTTGGCATGAGGATTAATTTAGGTTGATTATTTTTAAGAAACAGAAGATTCAAGAAGTTTTTTTTGTTGCCTCCTATTTAACTGCCTAAAAGAATTTAGCTGAAGGGCCTGTTCCCAGAATAGAGCTATCACCAGCAAAAAATAATGGGCTAGGTGTGATGGGGGAAACTTGGCAGGGCCTAGAGATCAGAGTCCAATCTGTCCCATCATCTGTGCATGGCCCAGCAAACATTTGTTTACCAAACATTTGTTTTTCCATCTCCATGTGAATTGCCTTTCTTTTCTTTGAAGTCCCAAACTCCCAGCATCCACTTTTGTCTTTAGCTGAAGATGGTATTTAAGTGAGGGGTTTTGCCATTTTGGTGAGTTACTCAGTTTTCCTGGGTCTCTCCCATGTATACAAGTTATTCAACTTTCGTGTGATTTACTTCTGCTAATCTGTCTCATGTAAATTTAATTCTTAGACCAGCCAGAAGAACTTAGAAGGGTAAAGGAAAATTTCTTCCTCCCCACCACTTCTAAAGTGCTAGTCTTTTGAAATCCAGGAGCCAGGGAGCAAATTCTTTCTTCTTGGCTTCTCTTTCTTGTCTGTGTCACTTCTCTGAGTCAATAAACACAGGTTGTCTTAGCTGATGCTTGAATACTTAAAGGAGGTGCATAGTGCAAGCCCTGACAGTTGGCTTTTCTTTTTATAATGCAAGTGCCTAAATTGTGGAACCATCCACTTCAAAGGTGGCTATCTTGAATAAACACATTGTCAGCCAGTAGATAAAGACCTGGGCTACCCATCCCCTCTTTAGACCTCAGAGATGTCTAAACAGACTTCTCTGTTTTAGAGATCTTGGTTGATTTTGATAACTGATGATTTGGGCTGCTTGTTTTCTCTCTTCCTGTGCTGTTAATTCCCATTCTTATGTTTTAAATTCACCAGTAAGGAGTGAGCCTTTGAAACACTAGATACGCCTCAACCCCAATAAAAAGCAGAACCCCAGTCCCACGCTCTCTCACTCTCTCTCTCTTTACCTGTGACCTTGCTCTGTGGTCCCAGGTGTGCCATGGAATTTCCAGGTCCTGTAATCAATAAGGATTTTTTTTTTTTTTTAAGTTTCTTGATGGTTATTGCTGAGAGCATCTTGCAATCATAATAAGAACCACCAGGGCAGGTCCAGCCACAACACTGGTTATTAATAGGCTGAGACCAGCAGGCAACAAGGTGGAAGAAGAGAAGGTCTAAGACTAAGTACAAAGGAAATAAGAGAATTATGAAAAAATAGTTTGTATTTCCTAAATATCGGCCTTATTTGCATACATTATTTAGACTCTCTGGCCTTCAGGAGCTATATTTTTAAGCAAAAGGAATTGGACTCACTAGTTTTCAAACTGGACTCTTGGGAACCTAAGGAGCTGTTGACTGCCTGCAGAGCTCGCCCAACCCTACCTTCTCTTTTCAACTAGTACATCCGTCCTTGCTTTGATCATTTTACATACTGAGCTTGGTAAACGTTTTTCCTTTAAAGAAAGGGTGAAAAAAGGTTTGAATCCCAGTCCATTTGTATGCTGTATATATATGCTCAATATACCTGGTGATTGATAATGTAGACCCTTACCTATTGCCCCCACTGGCCTCCAACCTCCACCAATGCCCCAAATGCACCAGTGTCTATTTGAAGGGAACATAGTTTTGTTAATGGGAGGAAGAAAAGAGAAACATGCATCTTGCCCCAAAGGTCCACTGGACTTTGCAGAGAAAAGGTTCAAGGCAGAAGCTGAAAGAACTACTCAAGAGTGATCCTAGGAATTTCTGAAAACAAAGGATTCCATACCCCTAAATGATCAAGTAGGGCACAGAGCAGGGCCCTGTTGGCCCTCAGCTCTGTAAGGAACTTAGTACTGGCCTGGCACCCCAAGGATTAGAAGCTTTGGAAGCAGCTAGAGATTGTCCTAGGTATAGACATTACTCTCATGACAGGCATCATAGTCAAACACGTATCAGATAGGAATCAAGGAAGCCAGAGAAAAAAGAGGGTATGTTCTGTGGTCATTGCCACTGACTCACTGGTTTATACACATTTCTTCAGGATTCCTAGAAGTAACAGGAGGACACTTTGGGGAAGACACTGAAGTACTATTACTACTAATGTTGGTTCTATTTAGCTAGGATGCATTTAGCCATCATATGACTGTCTCCAAAGTAAATAGTGTTGAAGAAAGTTTTTCTAATCTAGACAGAAACATATACATTCATACAAATTCCATTGCAGTTACTCTTGTTATTTATGTAGTAGGACAACTTCCAGCTGAAGGAGTGATCCACCTGAAAGAGCATTTCCATGGTGTTACTTTTATATCTGAGCAAGAGTTCTGGTTTTGTTCCCAGCCTCACCTCTGACTCATCATTGTGAAACCAAGAAATCGTTTAGCCTCTCAGTACCTCAGAATCTCCCTTCTGTGAACGAGGATAATGGGTAAACCTTCTCTTGCTTCACTGAATTGTTGTGAAGTTTAATTAGATAATGTTTGCACAGCCCTTTGAACTCTACTAATTAAATTGTTGTGTAAATATGGTGCTTCCTTTTATCAGGATGCCTTGACTGAGCCATTTCATAAAGAAAGATGACTACGATAGGACTCATAGGGAAAGGACTACTTTAAAAAAAAATTCATGTGAACTGAGTTCTGAGATTGTCAAAGAAGCATATGAAAATACCTAGTTGGCATTCTAATTGATAAGAATAAGGATATAGCCTCTATGTGCTCAAGGGGTATTGGTTATACCTTCATATAAAAGAAAACTTAGTTCCTAAGGTCTAGAATAATGTCCTGTTTGTACTTTAAGTATTGATATTGTTTTTTAAATGTTATGTTTATTCAGTATATTTTGCTAAGACAACATTGGTGCTTTATTTCATTTTTGTCATATAAGGAATCACAAAATAACAGATTTGCATTCACTTAATAAGAAAGTCATAACCTTTGAAGTAATGTGATTCTGTGTAGATCATCCATTGGTTAGTTTACTTATCAGTCAAAGAGATTTCACCCACAACAGAGAAATCTTAGATGAATCATAAATCTTCTTACTAAATTTTCTGATGAGAATATTTCGCTCTAAAATAGTTATCGCAATTATTTTTGAAAAGCTGCATTAATAAAGACCTTTTTCTTCTGCTAGAAATAACTTCATAGATGGATTAATTGGCTTGGGGGAAAAAACCACAAGCTACCTCCATAAACCTGCCTTGGGCTTTAGTATATAATTTTATTTGTAAGCTAGAAATTTTTAAAAATTATTTTTAAAGGTTATACTCCATTTATTGTTATTGTAAAATATTGGCTATATTCCCTGTGTTGTACAGTATCCTTGTAGTTTGTTTTCTACGTAATAGTTTGTACCTCTTAATCCCCTATCCTTATATTGCCACTCCCCCCTTCCCTGTCCCCACTGGTAACCACTGGTTTGTTCTCTACATCTGTGACTCTGCTTCTTTTCTGTTATATTCGCTAGTTTGTTGTCCTTTTTAGATTCCACATATAAATACAGTATCATACAGAATTTGCCTTCCTCTCTTGACATATTTCACTTAGCATAATACCTGCCAAGTCCATCCATATTGCTGCAGATGGCAAAATTTCATTCTTTTTTATGGCTGAGTATTATTCCATTGTATGTATATGTGTGTGTGTGTGTATATATATATCTCTCACATCTTCTTTACCCATTCATCTGTTGATGGACACTTACGTTGCCTTCATATCTTGACAATTGTAAACGATGCTGCTATGAACATTGGGGTTTGTGTATCTTTTCAAATTGGTGTTTTGGGTTTTATTGGATATATGCCCTGGGGTGAAATTACTGAGTCATATGGTATTTCTATTTTTAGCTTTTTGAGAAACTTCCATTATGTTTTTCACAGTGGCTGCACCAATTTACATTCCCACCAACAGTGTACAAGCATTCCCTTTTCTCCACATCCTCACCAACATTTGTTATTTGTGTTCTTTTTGATGACAGCCATTCTGACAGGTGTGAGGTGATATCTCACTGTGGTTTTGATTTGCATTTCCCTGATGTTTACTGATGTTGAGCATCTTTTCATATGTCTGTTGGCCATCTACATGTCCTTTTTGGAAAAATGTATATTCAGGTCTTCTGCCCATTTTTTTAACTGGGTTTGTTTGTTTGTTTGTTTTTGATGTTGAGTTGTACGAACTGTTTATGTGTGTTGGATATTAACCCCTTATCAGTCATATCATTTTCTCCCATTCAGTAGGTTGTCTTTTGTTTTGTCAGTGGTTTCCTATACTGTGCAAAAGTTTTTAAGTTTAAAATTAGGTCCCATTTTTAAATTTTTGCTTATATTTTCTTTGCTTTAGGAGACAGATCAAAAAAATATTGCTATGATTTATGTCAAAGAGTGTTCTGCCTATGTCCTCTAGGAGTTTTATGGTTTCTGATCTTACATTTAGATCTTTAGTCCATTTTTTAATTGAAGTCTTTAATCCATTTTGAGTTTATTTTTGTATACAATGTTAGAGAATGTTCTAATTTCATTGTTTTACATGTAGCTGTCCAGTTTTTCCAGCATCACTTATTGAAGAGACTGTCTTCTCCATTGTACATTCTTGCCTCCTTTGTCATAGATTAATTAACCATAAATGCATGGGTTTATTTCTGGGCTGTCTATTCTGTTCATTGATCTATGTGTCTGTTTTTGTGCCAACACTATGCTGTTTTGATTACTGTAGCTTTGTAGTGTAGTCTGAAATCTGGGAAGGTGATTCCTCCAGCTCTGTTCTTTCTCAAGATTGTTTTTGCTATTTGAGGTAAAGCTAGAAATTTTTAATGATGATATTACAAGTGTGACAACTAAATTTCATATGTTACTGAATATTCTAGAATATAGAGTTTTGAAAATTACTAAATATCAAGGTGGGAGTTTGCAACAGCAAATGTTTCTATAAAATCTAATAGCTATTTTATTGTACTTGTAATGTTTTTTATTACCTATGTACTTGAGGACTATATCTGCTGATGGACCAGCATAACATAAAATTACTTTGAACTGTTAGAAACTTCAAATTCAGTTTTTTTTTTTTTTAAGATTATTTATTTATTTATTTATGGCTGTGTTGGGTCGTTTCTGTGCAAGGGCTTTCTCTAGTTGCAGCAAGCGGGGGGCCACTCTTCATCGCGGTGCGCGGGCCTCTCACTCTCGCGGCCTCCCTTGTTGCGGAGCACAGGCTCCAGATGCGCAGGCTCAGTAATTGTGGCTCACGGGCCCAGTTGCTCCGCAGCATGTGGGATCTTCCCAGACCAGGGCTCGAACCCGTGTCCCCTGCATTGGCAGGCAGATTCTCAACCACTGCGCCACCAGGGAAGCCCTCAAATTCAGTTTTGATTCACATCTTCTGAAATATGTGTTCTGCCCCAAATCTTCATCTGAATTATAAGAATATAATTACAGGGAAATTTCAGATTCTTTAGGTCCTGGCAGAGGATTTGGAAAAAGTATGAAGGTGTCTTAGTAAACTCCTGGGTATAACAGCCCAGGTATGTATATTATTGATATTTACAGATGGCAAATAAGTATTGATTATTATGATCTAAAGGGACACTAAAGAAAACAAAATACAGATTTAAAGCTGAAACACATTGTCTCAGGAGGCACAAAGATAAAATAGAATTTGAGGTTGCTACTACAGGGAACCAGGGAATGAATATTCTATTTATGGCTCTAAAATTCTGAATGAGTCTATATCCTCAATGCATTGGTGTTTTTAACTAGGAGGACAAAAGTTTTAAGAACTAGTCCATTTCGTATTAGTTTTAGTCTATCTTTAGCTTGTGCTTTAGGAGAGTATTATGTATGTTTAGATAGAGGTTCAGCCCTATTAATGCTGCCGATATCATAGAAGTGTTACCCACAAAAACTCTGACACCTCTTTGAGATCTTCAATTTGGGCTTGATTTAGACACAGTAAATCTAAGTCAGTATTCAAATTAGCTGTGACCTCATTATGAATAGGGAGTCCTCGGGGATTTTCAGGAAAGAGACCATCAAGAAATCATTTAATCTGCTGATTATTCCATTTTCAGTGTACATCTCCCCCTATCAAGTTAACAATGTGGGGTCACAGAGGAGGCAATATTGCACCTCTGCTCTGGGACAGGACGTGCGGGATGTCTGACGATTCTTAGATACTCACTACTCAAGTGGTTTGTTTACTCCAAGGGAAATGTTGAATTAAATAACAAAGTTTAAGACTAATAAAGTAGTGCCCAGGTCATGCAAAAGGTTGTCCTTTAACACTGTGAGAAATTTCTCCTTGTGAATTTTTAGGGATAAAATGAGGGATTCAATCTCTTCCTTACCCTATTGTGAATATTTCTAATGAGGAATAAGGACAGTATTTCTCTTTGTGGCCTATTTTATTACTCTTAAAATTCTCTATATTGAGCTAAAATCTATTCCCTTCCTTTGTCCCTTCATTCTTCCTTCTGAAAATATATAAAGTAAATCTACTCCCTATTCAGTTTAACATACTGGAGACACTGCCGCAATTACTGGGTTTTGATTGTTTTTAGTTTTTTTGGGTTTTTTTCCCCTGAGATAGGCAGCCTGAGTTTATTCAGCCATTCCTCTATTTCAGAGATATTCGGCGTGTGGACCAGTACTGACCCATGACTGTTTCTTACCCTCTGGGAACTATAATTATAGGTCCACAACAAGATAAGGATCTGTGGCAGAATATAAGTCAACATACTGCTGTCTTCATTGAAAAAGTCTTGCTATGAAAAAATAAAGCTAGCTGAATTCAACAGCTTGTTTAGTGATATAGTTGCTTTACATTGTGGCACAAGCTTTTTCATCTTATCGAAGACTGATGGTAAACAGTTGAACCAGTTAGTTTGATAGCACTGGCTCCATATGACATGATTTCTAGATCCATTCTAATCGTTCTTCTCTAGATCAGCCTCTAGAATACAACCAACATTTCCAGAGAGAATCTGCTGAAAATATAGTGGAAAACATTACATCCCTGTATCTGGACACTATTTGTCTTAGCATAGCCTAATAGTTTTTAATGAGTTTTCAATCAAGTAAAGCAACTGATCAGAATTATACATGTAACCCCTTTCTAATTCTTATTGCTGTTTATCGTCCATATTCCAAAGTGGCTACCTACTAGCTATTCTATCCAATTTTGTGTCATTTGCTAATATGGGCTATGCAGCTTTAGCTGTGTAAAAAACAAAAACAAAAAAACCAAACTCAGTCACTTTAAACAACTGCCTTTTTAAAAAAATTTCTCATGAATCTGGTTCAGCTGGTCAATTATGGTGACCTTGGCTCATTTCTTCTGACCTTGACTTGGCTTGTTCAAGCATCTGCCTTCAGCTGGTGGTTGGCTAGTTGACTGGTCGAAAATGGCCTCCACTGAAACAACTCAGCTCTCTTCACAGGATTTGAACCTGCCAGTTGGCTAGCTTGTACTTGTTCTCATGGCTGTGACAGGGTTCCAAAAAAAACAGGAAGCACACAAGACCTCTGTAAGGATCAGTCCCATCTCTGCCGTAAAGTAGAGCAGGGAAAGGTGGAAAATGGACCTGGAGGAAGACAAAGATAAAGCAAACATTATAATGCCAGTGTGTTCTTCGAAGTTCTTCATACAAAATTTGAAAATGGCACTGAAAAATACTTTTCATGGAAGACCTCAATAGACCTTTTTAACGGATGCATTGATAAACCATTTCAGAATATGTGATTTAAACAGTCATGACTGTACCAATGAGAGCTTTTATACAGCCCACATTTTTCCATGTTAATAGGGGTTCAGTGAAAAATTCTGTCAAATGTGATGCTGCAATTCAGAAATCATCATAGTTTTCTGAACATAAATGATCATCACTGCATTATTTATAATAGCAAAATATTGGAAAGAGTGCAGGAATGAATGACTTATGGTAATTTATATAATAAATTATTTCATGTAATTTTTAAATTTCAAATAATTGATAAAATAGGAAAAAGCTCACAATTTAATTTTAATGCAAAGTGGTAAGATATACAGTGAAGCATGGTGCAAACCAAATTACAGGCTTTTATATCTAATGTAGAAATATTTTGAAATCCTAGAAAGAACTACAATAAAAATATACTTCTTATCTTTGGATGGCAAGATTATAGTGATTTTTGTTTCACTCTTAAACTTTTAAATATTTTTCAGATTTTCTGCAATGGACATATGTAACATAATCATCAGAAAAAAATGCATTCAGTTTTTTTCCATTTTGTAATTTTCCTGGGAATTAAAATCAAGCTCACATTTCCCTCTTTTCTGAAAATTGTGCATTTGACCATTCCCAGTTGATATTTTCTGAGATATTGTATTTAACAATTCTAATTAGGAGGGAGATTTGGATCTTTCTCAAAAGCACAGTAGCTGGATTTTAATAACTATTTCGTCAACATTTTGATCTTAAAAATATTTCCTGCAGTTATAATCAATTATGGTTTCTTTTTCTATTGAATGCCAAGAAGAAACAGGATTTTATGACTATCTTTAGAGCAATACTCAATATCGATGCTAGAACTGGTAAAAAGGAAGAAGTTCTATGGGATAGGATAGGAAAGCAAGAGAAAAAATATATCTCAAACACTGATGCCTTCTTGGTTGTATCATTACGTGGCTGAGGAACCTATCAGCTAGCTACATCTATTTTGGCACTGTTTCTTTATAGCCTTTCAATTCTTACTAGCAGTAAAAATCATATGCCACAAGGTGACATTTAAACCATCTGGAATGTGTAAATGAATATTCAGACGCTAGAAGAAAGTGTCTGCTGACACAACAACAGGTAACCCTTTTCCAGCAAGGGATGTAGCAAGTGAAAGTGAGTAAATCACCTACCAGACACAGTGTCCACCAGAGGCATTCTGGTGGAGTAAAGATGGACACAAATTCTTTGATTTGTGGCAAGAATGAAATGGCATCTCCATCCCTCCTTTTAAATCTAAGTGGATTCTGTCACTGCCTGCCCAATAGAATATGACAGAAGTGACACTGTGCCAGTTTCCAGGTTCCAGTCTTAAGTGACGGGCGCCTTCTATTTCCTATCACTTGGAACACTCACTCTTGGAAGCCAGCTGCCAGGTTGTGAGAAGCCCAAGCCGCGTGGAGAGGCCACACCTATGTGCTCCATTTGACGGCCCCAGCTGCGCTCAGCCACCATGAGCATCAACTGTAGCCCTGTGAGTGCGCCACCTCGGACGACCAGCTGCATCATAGCTTTAGATGACTCCAGCCGCAGCCACTATCGGACTCCATTTATGTGAAAGATCCCCAAGAAGATCCATCCAGCTGAGCTCAGTCAACTCACACAACTGTGGAACATAATAATTAGTTGTTTTAAGACACTAAGTTTGGGAATGGTTTTTTAATTTATAACAAAAAAAGTGGAACACTAGCCATTGTTAGCTGGTACTGTTGTACCGGAAATAAAATTTGAAAAGAGTTATAAAATATAGATGGTGACAAAACATCTCTGTAGAGCTATCTTTCAAACTTGAATGGAGAAATAGTGAGTAGAACTAACTGTTTCTTACACCATTCCAAGTCATATACAGACATAATGAATCAAAGAAACCAAGGAAAAATAAATATAAAGCTCAAGATAGCCTTTCATGTTTGGAGTGGATGAGATAATACTTTGTATTCAGCACTTTACAGTTTACCACAACCCTGAGGAATATGAATTATTACCATTTTCACTTTTTTTCTTTGTATCCTTCCTCCCTCCCTCCCTCTCTTCCTTCTCTCCACCTCCATCTTCCAAGTTGTTTTCACTCCACTCACCCTCAGCAGGAGCCTGTTTTATCTCCATAATCTTCCCATGCTATTTATAGTACATGAAATACAAAAGGATGCTGCTCAAGTGGGTGTCCATTTGGAGAAATGCTTTGGTAAGAAATTGCTTTGGTAAGCAATCTCTAAGGTGAAAGGGTAAATCCTGGCAGGATTTCACCCAGAGGGGCCCCCATGTGCTACCTTTCCATGACAATAAAAAACTAATATATAAACTTTGTTCTACTCAAGGACAAAGCTTAAGTATTTTCCAGTGTTTTACAACTCTGTTTTGCTTTCAGGTATTCCAAAGTTGATTACATCTGATATGGTTAAAGAAGGTGCTGCTGTAATTGATGTGGGTATCAACTATGTCCATGACCCAATGACCGGAAAGACAAAATTAGTTGGAGACGTGGACTTTGAAGGTAGTAAACTATATCTCTTTTGATACGTGAAGGAAAAAAAAAGATTCTATGTTGCATGTTTTGATAGTAGAAAGAGAAACTTTCTATTTGATTGGGCATTATTATCAACCATTACATTAATCTTTCCTCTGAGGGAAAAGAGTTTAATGACAATTACATATTTCCTTCCTTCCTTCTGCCTGACTTCCTTCCTTCACTCCTTTCTTCCTATCTTCCTTCCCCCTTTCTTTCAGCCCTTCCTTCTATCCTTCCTTTCCTCCATCTTTCCCTCCTTGGGAGAAAAATATAATTGTACCATTATTATTTAGCTTTAAGATGAAATTCCTTATAGTGAATTTTTTTAATGAAAGAATTCAGCCGGCCTTTTATAGTGAGCATTATTTTGACTTTTGGGAGTGTGTCTCTATACTCCATCATCCATGCTCCATACTCAGCCATTCACTCTCGGAGCAAGAAGACATCTTAGGGTGTGTTTGCTAACTCTATATTTCAGATCTAGACAGTTAACTGGATAATTCAAGTCAACATTCTTCACTTGTGTTTTAAAGAGGATGAGAAAAAGGAGCTAGGCTAACATTTCCATGGCCAATGAAGGAGATAAAGCACCCATTGTGTAGTAATAAAAAAATTTCCAACACAATGCCGTATCTCTACAGATGAGGAAACCAACCGCAAGATAGATATATTTTTAGATGCCTGACCCCCAATCCAATTTTACTTCCAATATCTTTGTCAGATACTTACCTGCATTCAGGTTTTCAGTATAGTCTAGGAATCTTAGATGACTAATACTACAGGCATATAATAAAGTGGACATATTTCATATTAGAAATATTTTATATATTCGATTGATCATTCTGGCCAAAAATCAGGGCCATGCAAGAACTTCCTTAAGTTATAGGTGTGTCTTTACAGACAAATTGAAAGGAAAGATGGTGCTCTTTCTAAAATAATTCAAATTTTACATTTTCTCTTGGAATCTAGTCATCAGCTGATGGTTTGCCCGAGTCCTAGCATGGTGTGGAATACAAATGAATATGCAGGGACTCAGAAGTGTCCTTCTGAGTGAGGTATTGGCCCCATGTATGTGAGATTCCAGGGTGCATCAGGGACCAGGTCCAGGTAGGCAAGGTGAGCCTGGTGCTAAAAAGAAAAGAAAAAAAAAAAGAAAACCTGAGAACAAAATACTCTGGGGACAGAATGGTGAAGAGAGCAAAGTACAGATGGACCTTATCACCTACTGCCCTCATAGGCTGTCATTCACAGGGCCCTGCCAGCCTAGCAGGGTGGCTCTCCAAGTGAACATGTGTGTCTGTATGTGTGTGTGTGTGTTACGTGTACATGTTGACCTCTTCAGGAAATGACCTTTTTTATTTCATTTTTCATGTTCAATCACTAATGTCAGATATCAATTATATATTTGAATTTCTCAACTTGAAAGAGTAAGGGTACATTTCATTTTAAAATGTATTTTATTTCTGACCTTATTTCTTATTCTTTTGCACTGTCATTCTGCTTCATGATTACATTTTAGTTACCAGGTTTATTGCAAAATCGCCACACACTTACGATGCACCCAGATGGCACAGACAGCACATAATAACCAGCTCGAGGCAAGAAAAGCAGGGATGTTAACAGCTCACAACCTTGACTGTGCTTGTGGGGCAAGCTTACTCAGCAGTTGGCAATGTTTTATATAAGACCCTTCTCTTATATGATATTTCATTGGTCTCAGATCATTTCCATGCATTCTTATGTTTAGCTAAGAATTTTTTTTTGCTTGTAAGGGTATTATGAAAACATTAAAAAATGAGCATTTTGGGGTGGGTGCATATGCTAAGCCACACATGGATATGCAATCTCTTGGTAGTATCTATTCAATTAAATTGCAGTTATGTGTATCTAAGTATATAATGAAACAAAAAAAGAAATGACCATGAGAGACAAAGATATAAGATGAGCAGGAAAGAGCATTGGGCTGGGAGACTGAAGAGATGCTCTTAGACCTAGTATGGCAACCTGATAACTTTGCAACCTTTCTGGCCATCAGTGTTGTTATCGCTTAAATGATAACAATGTTGGCAACGGCTCCTTCCAGCTCTAACACTTGGTGCATCTTGGACATTCAGCTGAGTGCTACCACATGATTGTGTAAAAACACAGAAACTTTCGGAAAGTCAGGTTTTTCTGACCCTATCATAAATTACGCCCATGTGACTGATAATATTACTCTTGTTGCCCTGCTGGTTCATGGAACCAGAGCCCTAAGGAAGACCTGGACTTGGTAAAGAAAGCCTTGTCGGTGAGGCCATGACTCAGCCACCCAGAGGAGCACGCAAGTGATAGGTTTTGACATGCTGCTCTTCAGTTTGTTGATCAGGACTTAACTTGAGGTGAGGGATGATCCTGCAGCTGAGAGGGAGGAGCTTTCACGTGGGTTCTGAAGCAAAACTTACAGGTAGTGTTTGGCTGTAAATTGCCACAGGGAGTGTGGCTGCTTTGTGAGTATCAGTGAAAGTTTCACTATAACCATAGCCAAGATAGATAAAACAGACACAGGTAAAATCCAGTGCTGAAGTAAATTGTCCTTGCAGAAGTCTTTAGCTCACTAGTAAAGGAAACAACATGGCCTATTTCAAGTAGATTACTTTGATGGGAATGATTTTTAAAGAAAAATTTCATCCACGACCTCACTTGGGCACTATTGGAAATATGTAAATAACTGCAAATTATTTTACAAATTCAATGATTATAAAACCAGGAGTCATTTAATCTATTTTATTTCTAAGAAAATATAGATGCCTACTTGTATTCTTCTTCACTATTAGATATTTTAGCTTCAATTTTAAATCAGGCTTCTCTCTAAGAAGAGTGATATTTTATATCAAATACAACATGAAGATTGCATCACCCTTACTATAGTTCTTGACAAAAGGAAATATAAAAACACCTTAAATATTTCCTTTTGACTTTAAGGTCAGGTTTTCTGTTTTGGTTTAGATATAATTCCCTCTAGACCACATCTTCCTTCATCTACTAGGGTTTCCTGCTCTTATTTCGTGCTCTCATAGCCAGTGTTTGTGTAGTGCTTACAGTGTGCTAGGTATTGTTCTCAGGCTTTTACATATGATAACCCTATAAGTAGATATTGTTTAATTTTGATTCAGTTATTATGATACCCCTATAAGGTAGGTATTGTTATGCCAACTACAAATTGGCACTTGCCATCTGCCTCTACAAGGATTGAATCAAGAGCTGCTGCAGCTGCTGACCTTCAACACCCCCTGAGAGGAGTTCAGGGTGGAGGTCAGGAAGGAGGCACTCTGGGCTCTGGGAAAAACTGGCAAAACAGGTCTTCAGATAGAGATTTTCAGGAGAAGATTTTATGAGCCCAATTCTTGCATCTCCTCGTATCTAGAGAAGCACTAAAATCCTTCATGGTGATGCCTGTTCCTCGTGACTAGCAGTAACCTTCACGAGACTAGCAGCAACCTTCTGCAAAAACTATGTACTTGATTGCATGTACTCCCCCTTCACCAGAATCACTGACCTTCCCTCCTACCTCTTTAGATCAGTTTCTCAGAGCTTTCTGAAATTCTGTCTCCCGGGCTATAGTCCTCATTTTGCACCAAATAAAACTTAACTCCCAACTCTCACGTTGTTTATTTTTTTTCAGTTGACAGTTATTATGCTGCATTTTACGGAGGCACACAAAGCCTGGGCATCTTGCCTGAGAGGACATAGCATGGGGGGCACCGTGGGTTTGCAGGCACTTATCATTTTTACCCTTCATTATCTCGACTATCCTATATTTCACTTGGTTAATACTTTCCTTTTAGGATGTTGAGTTATTTCTTTTATCCGCCGCCCACCTTAGGTATAATAGCAGGTTTTAAAGTGCCTAAACAACAGTATTGGTGTACAACAGTCCTCACTTCGCATGGTTCTGATATACACAAATTTCAATTACCACGGATTAGCTAAGTAACGCCAGTCCCCCAGTAGAGTGATTTGAATTTCAGTTAGTAATTGCATCCAGTGCAAACTTATCTGCTAGCTGTTCGGGGCACAGATCGTGATGTCAGTAACAAATGTGCATCGTGATCTGTGACCAATCATACCGCTTCTTTCAAAGTCTGTGGGCGACGGGTCATGGCACATCTGTTACTCAGTTCAGACAGCAAAGTGTGTCGTCCTGTTGACTCTTTGTTTCTCAGTGATAAACCGCGTAACATTTTGCAAAAATACATCATGCAAAGAGAGAATTGCCAGCAAAGAAATGAAAAGTGATAATGCTGAAAGTGAAATTTGAAATAGCTGACCATGGGTTGTTGACAGTGCCACTGTTTGCCATTTGAGACTCTAGATATACAGCCAGACGAACTTAGTGAAGGCGAACTTATCGACATAAATGAGGAAAGTGGTTGTTACTGAAAGGATGACAGTGTCCCAGGGGAAGTGACACTGGCATAAAACTCTACATTAAAGGAACTCTCAGAGATAGTTCATGACATAAGAAAGGGCAAAGACAAAATGTTGGAAGTGGATCCAAACTTAGAAAGGAATCTGACAAGTCATCAAGTCATAAAAGAGATACTAGCTTTGTGTTATAAGGTATACGACCAGGGGAAGAAAAGCAGTATTCAAACTACTCTTCAATAAGATTTTTACAAATAAAGAAAACACTTTGATTCTCAATGTTTCTAATGTTTAAATTACGGTATAATAAATAAATACTAGTTTTACTATTATTTTCAATTCTCTGTACATTTATAAATCACAGTAAGAGAGTTTTTAGTGTTTTGACAAAAAATTTTTAAAGGTCGTTGAGCAAATGTAATTTCCCCCCATTGATTATTAAGATTACTTTGCACTGTTTCAGCTTGCATAGTCATTTTTATGATCTTACATTACTGTAAAAAGTGAGCCCTTCCTGCATTTATCTCTATGTTCAATAAAATTCATGAAATTAGTGGTCATATAGTTCAAATTCATATCCACTGTCATAATCACCTCTACTACATGATTATGCAATTGTGTTTGATTACAATTTCTCAGTATTACTGCCCATGGAGGTTATGCAGTGTTGGAGGCATTGTTTGCTTAGCACCTTTTCTAGGAAATCCACACTGGTGCTTTTGCTCAAAATAGATCCAAGTTAGGCCTCTGTGCAACACCATTCCCCTCTGGGTGCTTTGAGGAATTAATAAAGCCTTAAAGCTATTACTAAAGTGCTATTTTGTTTTCTATTGATCCTCAGTTATGGAACTCAAGATAGCTCATCATTGTTTCCAGCATCTGACAGGTGCTTACTGCTACCTTTCAATTACTTGAACATGCCCCCCCCCTTCAATTTAAGACATTACAAGAAGAAATGGTATTTTAAAACATCAGTGATAAAATTACTGTGTATGTCGAAAAATTGTTTTTCATTACAAACAATCATAAAATAAATAATCTTATGAAAACCTTACATTTGCTAATATAGATTTAAAACAAAACAAAACAATGAGGCATACCCACTTTCACTTGGAATTTCTTTTAATCATTTTCTATTGGTAGCTTTGAAAGGAAATTCATACATTCCTAACAAAGAAGGCTGTATTCTCATGAAACAGAAATAAGAGATGATATGGTATGAGTTATAAACTGCTTCTTCTGAATAATGAGCTGGGAAACAGTCTATGGGCCAGGACTCAGAAGCTCATAATTACGATGCTTTTGTAACAGCCATTCACTGAATGGATTTGGTCAGCTGAACAATCTAATTAATGACTTCCTATGCTGTTACTTCAGCTAAGCTTGTTCACATTGGTGAACATTCATATGCCTCATTTACACCTCGTAGATAACACACAGATGTGTCTATAATTTTTGGAAGCTTCAATAGCTTTGCTTCAGTTTTGTGATGAATTCTGCAGGGATTGAGGTGGAATGAAAGGAACTGAAGTGTCTGCTCTGTATTTCCTCCCATCTCTCCTCCTTGTCTTCAATTCTTCCATCCCTGACCGCTCTGCTCCACTTACTGGTCTGTAAGAAAGCAGGGAGTAAGACAATGCTGGGAAGAACTGGTGAGAAGAAAGCAAAGAGATAGGAAGGAGGAACAGTGTGTAGCACTTTTCTCAGAATCAGAATAGGTGGGGTTAATGTCTAAACATGATTCTCTTTGCTGACTTAAACTTATAGGATAGTAAATAGAAATTATAGAGGTAAGTCTAAAGGTACATATATTGTTAATGGAACTGATTTAAATTATCAAAATAAAGAAGCCACATTTTATGTGTTGAATCCTCTAACACAACCAATAGTTTTTTTTTTAAACTACAGTTGCTTCTAGACATTTTGTATATGCATATTTTACATACTTTGAGAAATATATGACTTATGCACTTAAATTTTTATCAGTCATTTTCCATGCTGAGGTCCTAGTTCATGGTTATGTTCAGTGACTATATCATGGTTTGCCTCGCTCCTTCTCTGTTCTTAAATGCTTGTTTCCCTTTTTTCCCCCCTCTAAGTATTATACTAGAGTATAGGTTAAGCTGCTATAGCAAAGGGACACCAAAATACATGAATTCAACAGAATAGTTTAGTTCACTCCCATAAAAGTCCAGAGTTAGGCAGACAATCAGCTCTGCTTCATTCAGGGATACTGGTTTCATCCATCTTACCTTTTATATTAGTTTGACAGAACTGCCGTAACTAAGTACCACAGACTGGGTGGCTTAAACAACAGAAATTTATTTCACATAATTCTGGAGGCTAGAAGTCAGAAATCAAGGTGTGGCCAGGGTTATTTCTTCTAATGCCTCTCTCCTTGGCTTATAGGTGGTCGTCTTCTCCCTGTATCTTCACATCATCTTCCTTCTGTACATACCTGTGTCCAAATTTCCTTTCCTATAAGGACACCAGTCATATTGGATGAAGGCCTACACCAATGGCCTTGTTTTAACTTAATTACCTCTTGAAAGACCCTCTCTCCAAATACAGCGACATTCTGAGGTACTGAGGTTGACTTCAACGTATGAATTTTGGGGAGGACACAATTCAGCCTGTAACGCTATTCCACTTGAGCATTGTTATCTACACAGTTGAATTGCCTCCTCATCCATGGTTCCTTCCATGGAGGTGAAAGAGAGATGAAGGCAAGTGACTTCACTTTTGAGAAAATTGAACTGGAAGATGCATGTATCATTTCTGGTAGCATCCTACTGACCTGAACATAGTCACATGGCTGCTCCTATGTGGGAGTAAAAAAGATGTGGAATTTATAGTCTCTAGATGGGCACCATACTTGGGTGAATAGCAATCCATTCTGTATATAAGAACTTGAAGACCAACCTCTTACTTGGGAAAAAAAAAGAGATTTCTTCATCCAGCATCCACATACCATTCAGTCTGTCCTAAATTCATTCTGTTATGAAAACCTCAGGGACAATCTCATCATTGTCTGCTTGCTTTTTAGTCAGTTTCAAAGCATGAGCTGCTTTGTTTTTCCCTAGGGGGTTAGTGGATGCCTAGTGTCAGGGAAGTTATGTCTTGACTCAGTTGTTACAGTATTAACTCTGATCTCTCTGTAGGTAAAGGATATGTAGATTTCCAATAGAATTTGCATAGTCTTTATAGCCTCATCAAACTATCTGGTTCTAACTACATTCATTTTTATTATTCAATCATTGGTAGAGACTAGACACTTTTTGACTACTTCATGCAATGTCAAAAATTATATCAAGACCTTTTGGGGCTTCCATTTTTCATAACTCCACCTTTACTGACCTTATTTTCAGGCTCTTGATTATTACTGATGTTTTCAGTAGCCCTTCTAATTCACTAGGCTATACTTTTTATTGAAGTGTATGTCATGCAATATGTCCAGAAGTTGGAAAAATAACAAAGGGAGCAGGTCAGGAGACACTCCTTGGCCCAGGGACCATCTGCAACATGTCCTGAGAAGGAAAGGCCCATGACTTACCACTTATTTTGACTGGTGAGAAAGAGAAACCTACAAAGTGAGATGTGGCAGGAGAGCAGGAGGGCTTCAGGGTGGTATGCTGGGAGGAAAGCCAGCTGGCTCAGGTCCACAAGCTTCCCTCTGCCCCTGCTGGTCTCACAGTGGCACACAAACTGAGAAAGGGCTCCCAGAGTGTTCCAGGCCAGGTTAAGGGTAAAGCTGGGACACCAGATAAATGGGATAGCAACAGAGAGTAGGTTTGCCAAGGCTGAATTGGGCCATGTTAGCCAAGAGGTGGGCAGGGGGCCACAGTGTAGGGGTCTGACTCAGACTCAGGGCCCCCGGCCTCGGGAGATGGAGCTATTGCCATTGCCACGAGGCTCTTCTGAAGACCAAGGGTCAGGCCTGGGCACAGCCTACAGAGACCCCAGTCGTGGGGGCAATGGTACTTTAAGGCAGCCCGAGTCGAGAAGGCCTGGGTCATACTTGTAGGAACTGGGGACAAGCCTATGAGAAAGCTCTTGGCTACTGTTCCTGGGGCCCAGGGCTGCATAGGGTCCCAAAGACCCATGTTTCTCCTGGTTCAAGCGTTAAGATTTTTTGCATATGCCCAGCCAGGCAAGGTGAGATACCTGCTGTTAGAACACAGCCTGTGCATATACACCCAGAAGTGGGATTGCTGGATCTATTTTTAATTTTTTGAGGAAATCCATCCTGTTTTCAACAGTGGTTGTACCAATTTACATTCTCACTAACAGTGCACGTGTTCCCTTTTCTACACACCTTTGCTAAAACTTATTTCTTGTCTTTTTGATAGTAGCCATTCTAACAAGTGTGAGGTGGTATCTCACTGTGGTTTTGATTTGCATTTCACTGATAATTAGTGATGTTCAGCAATATTTCATGTACCATTGGCCACTTGTATGTTGTCTTTGGGAAAATATCCATTCAGTTCCTTGGCCCATTGTTTTAATTGGGTTGTTTGGGGTTTCTTTTGCTATTGAGTTGTATGGGTTCTTTATATATTTTGGTTATTAATCCCGTATCCAATATGTGGTTTGCAAATATTTTCTCCTATTCTGTAAGTTGCCTTTTCATTTTGTTGTTACTTTTTCTGTACTGGAGGTTTTTAGTTTAATGTTGTCCCACTTGTTGATTTTTACTTTTGTTGCTTGTGCTTTGGTGTCATATCCAAAAAATTGTTGCTAAGACCAATGTTAAGGAGCTTCTTCCCTATGTTTTCTTCTGGGAGTTTTATGGTATCAGGTCTTACATAGACTTTAATCCATTTCAAGTTAATTTTTGTGAGTGCTGTGAGAAAGGGCCCCAATTTCATTTTTCTTCATGTGGTTATCCCGTTTTCCTAGCATTGTTTGTTAAAGACACTATCCTTTTCCCATTGAGTATTCTTGTCTCCCTTGTCAAATATTAGTTGACCCTGTATGTGGGGCTTATTTCCGAGTTCTCAATTCTCTTCCATTGGTCTGTGTGTCTATTTTTATGCCGGTATGGTACTGCTTTCATTACTGTAGCTTTGTAATATAGTGAGAAGTCAGGGAGTGTGATGCCCCCATCTTTGTTCTCAGCACTGCTTTAGCTATTCACGGTCTTCTGTGTTTTCATACAAATTTTAGGATTTTTTTTTTCTATTTCTGTGAAAAATGCCATTGAAATTTTGGTAGAGATTGAACCAAATATATAAATGGCTTTGGGTAGTATGGACAATTAAAAAATATTAACTCCTCCAACCCATGAACATGGAATATCTTTCTGTTTATTTGTGTCTTCTTCAATTTCTTTCCTCAAAGTCTTGCAGTTTTCATTGTACAGGTCTTTCATTTCCTTGGTTAAGTTTATTCCTAAGTATTTTATTGTTTTATGAAGCTATTGTGAGCAGGATAGTTTCATTATTTCATTTTAAGATATTTCATTGTTAGTGTATGGGAACGTAACTGATTTCTGTATGTTGATTTTATGAGCAATCCCACTTCTGGTATATATCCAAAGGAAATGAAAATAGGATTTCAAAAATATATGTCATGTTTATTGCAGTTTTATTCACAAAAGATATGGAAATAACCTGTGTCCCTTAATAGATGAATGGATAAAGAAGATGTGATATATATACAATGGAATATTATATAACCATGAGAAAGAAGGAAATCCTGCCATTTGCAACAACATGGATAGATCTTGAAGGCATTATGCTTAGTGAGATAAGCCAGACCGAGAAAGAAAAATACTCTATGCTCTCACTTATATGTGGAATCTAAAAAAGCTGAACTCATAGAAACAGAGTTGGATGGTGGTTACTAGGGGCTGGGTGGGAGAACTGGGGAGATGTTAAAGGATACAAACTTGCAACTAGAAGATAAATAAGTTCTGAAGATCTAATGCACAGCATAATGATATAGTCAACAATACTATATTATACACTTCAAACTTGCTAAAAGACCAGTTGTTCTCACCACAAAAAAGAAATTATTATTCTGTGACGTGATAAAGCTGTTAACTAAACTTACAGTGGTAATCATATTGCAATATATAAATGTGTCAAATTAACAGGTTTGTACACATTAAACTTACACAATGTCAATTATATCTCAATACATTTTTTAAAAAAAGAACACAGCATGCAGGATGTTAGGATCGGCCTGAGACACTGCGGGCAGGGATGGGGACCGGGACTCACACCTGGGTTTCTGCTCCTCAGTGCCCTGCTTGCCCTTCGGATCCTCCTTTGGGGCCCTGTGTGCTGCCCTGCTGGGCACCCTCCTGTGGACAGTCTGGGAAGGCAGTGGGGCCGAGTGCCCTCCTGCAGCTGGGTTAGCTTCACAGGGAGGCGGGACCAGCACCAGCTCACTAAGCTACCGAGGAAAACAGTTTTCATGATGGAGTCTGTGCTTGAACTCAGGGAGGGATTTGTGGATGAGGAGTGGTTGGTCCTAGAGAGGGAGGGAAAAGGGGGCATCTAGCCCAGCCACCCTGGGAAAGTAAGAAGAAAGAGAAGGCCAAACCTTGAGCTGGTCTGTCCAGCCACTCCAGGCCTATAACCCACTCGTTTCTTAAACTGCCCCAGGAACGAGACACGTCCAGCCTTGGAGGGGAGACAACAGCTGAGCCCACCCCTGGCAGTGATTTCTCTCTGGCCCACAATTCCCTGCACAGTAGAAGCCTAGGGGTTCTCTGGCCCCTCACAATAACCCTTTCTAAAAAATGCTGAGGAGGACAGTGGGAAGAGGAGGGGCTGCTCGGGGTCCTCTCAGGAATTCCTGGAGGCCAGAGAGGAACTGCGGGATGGGATGCAGGAGGGGGTGGGAGACGCTATGTTTCTGGCATTGTCATAGGCACTTGGGATGCAACAGTGACAGAAATAGGCCAAGTCCTTCCCCAAAAGTAGCTTACATTCTGGTTGGAGAAGACAGATAATAAATAAATACATACATATGCTATATTAGGCAGTATTTAATGTTACAAAAATAAAACAAGAAAAGGGGGGCTACAGATTTATGGAGTGAGGTTGCTTAGAAAGGGTGGTCAGAGAAAGCTAACTGCTGACCTGAACAAAGTGAGGGAGAGAGCCATGTGGATATATGGGGGAGGAACAGTCCAGACACATGGAACAGCACGTGTAGAAACCCTGAGGTGCAGCGTGGCTGCTGGTATGGATAAGCTGAAGAAGGCCGCTGTAACTGGGACAGAACAAACAGGGGGAAGAATGCTCGGCTGTAAACTCAACGAGGTAGCAGTAGGGGTGCCACATCGTGACTGGCCTTACAGACCATGGAAAGGAATTTGAATTTTACTCTAAGTGCAATGGAAAGCCATTGGAGGATTTGGGCCAAAGACATGATATTTTTGCATTTTCACAGGATAACCCTGGTTTTCTGAATGGCAAATAGACCTTAGAGAGTTGAGGATATAAATTGGGTGCCTGTTAAGAGCCCACTGTAATTATCCAGGTAAGAAATTATCCAAGATGGGGTGTGGCCCAGGGTGGTAATGGGTGAAAGTATTAAGAGGTAGTTAGATGGTAGATAAAGTTTAAAAGGAGAGTTAGAATGGTTGGCTAAATGATTAGATATAAAAGGAAGAGGAGAATTATTTATGACTCTAAGAGTTTTCAAATAGGCAAGAGTGAAGGTACCTGTTCTAGAATCCTTTTGAGATGAGTCTGAAAGGATCAATGAATTTCATCTATTTATGTCTATATAGGGCAGAAAATGGGAGAGGAAAAAGGGGCTCTTTCCATGTGAAGGGAACAGCAGATCAAAGGCAAGGAGGAAAAATTACAAAAGGCCTTATGTACTCAATAATAGGTCCAACATTGTTGAATGAGGAAAGTATGATATTCTAAATAATCGTGATTTGGCCCCAAATAGCTGTAGCTTTACCATGATTTCTTCAAAAGAATCTCCACTGGACAAATCTCTCCTAGAGCAAAAAGAACCCTATAATTTGGGACTCCATCTGGTCAGAATTATTCCTCAAAATTCCAACCCAATAGTCAAAATATGAGAACAGAAGAGTGTCTAGAATTACATAGAAGGTACCATTCTTCTGAGAAACTACTATAAAGGAAACTAGTATAAAACTCCCAGAGTGCTTTTAAAGCAGCTTTTCGTCTGTATTTTCTCTTCTTTTACTACAGTTGCTTGCAGATGTCTTATTTATGCATAGTACTGTACATTCAAAACCTGAGAGTTACCTTTTACTCCATGCTGTTTTATATTATGTACAACCTTTCATAAAAGATTATGATTTGGAGTTAGGGTGATTTAGGTTTGAATTCTAGCTCTGTTGCTTAAAACAATTATGATCTTGGCAAATCACTTCACCTCTCTGAGACTTGATTTTATCATCTGAAAAACTGAGATAAATAATACCTATCTTATAGAGTTGTTATGAAGATTAAATGAAATAATCACCTCACCTGAGCTAATGTATGTGACTTGCTGAGCATAACACCTGGCAGAAAACAGTGTATGTTTGTGTTTGTGTACATGCACATTGTTCAGCCTTTCTCTCCATTCCCACTAGAGCAGCAGTCCCCAACTTTTTTGGCACCAGGGACCAGTTCCAGTTTCGTGGAAGACAGTTTTTCCATGGACAAGGGAGGAAGATGGTTCAGGCGGTAACTCGAGCAATGGGGAGTGATGGGGAGCGGCAGATGAAGCTTCGCTCACTCGCCCACCACTCACCTCCTGCTGTGCAGCCTGGTTCCTACCAGGCCACAGACTGGTCTGCAGCCCAGGGACTGGGGACCCCTTCACTGGAGTACTAATCCGGAAATATGTAACTTCACATTTCAATTACCAGCCAGCTCCTCATTACTTTTCTGGCCTCAGCTCTCTTCTGATCAGGTATGTTTTCACCCAACAGTCATATGAATAACTTTAAAGCGCTCATGATTATCCCCATCTTCTCCAAACTCCTGTAGTAGATCTCAGTCTGCCTCTATTCTTTTTGCTCTTAATCCTATACTACCTTGCACTTTTATTTAGTTGTTCCCTACTAAATTGTATGCTTCTGTAACGTAAGCTTCTTGTCCTACATTTCTTTTGTCTCTCCATCCCATACCAGGTCTCAGCCTTCTTAGTCATATCACTGGTCATTTGTATGATCATCCTCGATACTTATAAATCTCTTGTGTCACTCTTACATTACAGAAGCCATTCCTTATAGTTGCCCTAATGGGAACAAAATCTCCCACTCAAGATGGCATCCAACACATTATTAATCTACAGAAACCCAGATTCAGTAGTGATACATCCACTGAGTCATACATTGATTTGCTCAGCACATATTTCTCACTCAACACACCTTCCGGGTACTAGGGATATGGCCATGCACAGACAGACAAAGTCCCTGCTCTCACGGAACTTATATTCTCTAGATTATATGTCAAAGTAAGCTTCTTTTGGAAGTGGTTTTGGTACTACTTATTCCAAATGTGTGTTCTACAACAGGGGTCCCAACCCCTGGGCTGTGGACTGCTAGCAGTCCTCCGGCCTGTTCAGAACCAGGAGGTAAGCGGTGGGCGGGGGAGCGAAGCTTCATCTGCCGCTCCCCATGGCTCACATTACCACCTGAACCATCTCCCCCTCCCCCCGCCCCTGCCCCCACCACCACCTCGTCCCTGGAAAAGTTGTCTTCCACAAAACCAAAAAGATTGGGGACCGGGGGACCACTGTTCTACAAGATGGGAAAGTAAGAGCACGTTACCAGTTTCTACGGAAATAAGACTATTTTGGAATGATATCACTTTTAGAGAACTATTAATCCGTGATGACATTGTAAAGAACCAGAATTAGACTGGCTCTCTACCAACTCAGCTTCCGTGTTAATCATTTTAATTTGATGATATGTGTCTTAGTCAGTTTGGGTTGCTATAACAAATTACCATAGACTGGGTGGCATAACCAACAAGCATTTACTTCTTACACTTCTGGACACTGGAAGTCCAAGATCAGAGTGCCGTCATAGTCAGGTTCTGGTGAGAACCCTTCTGAGTTACAGACAGCTAATTTCTCATTGTATCTTCACATGGCACAAAAAGCGAGAGTTCTCTGGGGTCTTTTTTTTTTAAAGAGTATTAATTCCATTCATGAGGTTGGAACCCTCATGACCCCTAATCATCTCCCAAAGGCCCCGCCTCCTAATACCATCACACTGGAGGGTAGGATTTCAACATATGAATTTTGAGGAATACAGATATTCAGTCAAAAACAACATGGTTGATCAGTCCAACTCAAAATATCAGCTCTTTGTGGTAAATGATTACAAGGTAGCTCAAAAGTTCAGCTTTAGTATAAAAGAAGATCTAACACTGTAGCCCAGAGGTGATCTCTTCCAGTCATTTTTTAAAAAGCTGATAGAAATTGGTAAAAGCCTCGGTTAGAGAGACTGTTACTAATACTGTGGTCATAGTGCTACATATGTCATTTCAGAAAGCAGGCAGAACCACTGATGGTCACTATGAAATCCCTACCAGTGAGCCAATTGCCACCTTGTTACTTACAACATGGACAAGATGCTTACTGTGAAGTCTAGGTCTTCGAAATCAGGTCAACCTTTAGAGACATTCTTTTTAGTAGAACGTATTTGACATTGAATGATCTATCTTTATAGAGCAGAGTGGAAGTTGAAGCACAAAAAGGCCGTCTACCAGAACAGGAGAAGTGCCTGATGCCTCTGCAAATCTTTCTTCTTTTATACTGAAGGATGAGAGGTTTTTTTTGTTTGTTTGTTTGTTTTTTGTAGTTGTTTCTCAGGACCTTTTAAAAATAAAAATATCTATGGAAGGGAAATTTTATCTCCTAGTGTCTTGGGTTGATTATGACAGACTACTGGGATCAAGACCCCGCCAAGAGATTTTGAGAAGACTCCAAACACCCTATCTAGTTTACAGATTTGCCAATCTATTGTACGAATGTTCAGAAGCTTGAGGAAAAGGATTGGGTAGGAAAGTAAAAGGACTGGGGAGAATGACAGGAGTAAATGATAATTTTTTGTAAAGGAAGTCATGAAAGGAAGATATTTTTAGTCATGTTGATAGAGTACTAGAAATATCCTAGCAGTGATTCCCTACTCCTGCCCACCAAAATAGAAACTGGCAATGATGGCTGATACCATTCATGGTCAGAAAGGAGGTTCCTCTGGTGGGTCATAGACAGAGTTTGTAGAAAACAATTTCAAAATTTCATTGGGTGATTGATTTGCTATTTGGCTCCATTGAAAGCCTTCCGAGTTGTATGAGTGGCAGTTTTAGATATTCATATCTATGATACAGTAGCTGGATATACGTAGATTTGATTTAACATAAGGAGAAAAGTAACTAAAGCAAAAAAAAAAAAAAAAGAACGAAAAGGCTTAGCCATCTTACCCATTCAGGTAATACAGTAAACAGGTGAAGGAAGTCTTTGTAAGTACAACTTATAGAAATGTGACCAGAGTCTCATATTCTTGTCCCCAGTAGGGCATTAATCCTGTCTGTCCCATTAATACCCCACTGGGTGCCATGATAATGAATATCTTAATATATATATTAAAAAAAACCTTGTAGAAACCCCAGGAATCAGGCAGCTAGGTAAATGCAAGAGAAAGCATAGTAAATTGTCTCTGGGGCACCTGATTCCTTGCTGCCTTGCAAGAATTCAGTGGCGAGCCATTCACTTCTCAAGGAGCCCTTTACTCTGTCTGGCTCATCATGCTCTCAAGTGCCATTTTTTTAATCAACCATATGAGAAAGTACAGTGTTTTCCATACTATCTCCTGAGTCATACTATTTCTCCAGTCTTATGCCAGTCAGGTTTTTCTGGTTGTTATTCATGCACTTCATTTTCCTGAAGCGTGTCTCCCCTTCATTACAGTGGATATATTTGAGACGTCATGCCTAAATGGACTGCATTTAGAAGCAAGGGGAAATCTCCAAGCATTTAATTTAGGCAATTGCACATGTATAGGAGGAGGCTGAAATTCACATGAAAGGAATGAGGAGTTTTTCTTCTGCTGCTCATTGCCACAGATAAGGAATCATCCCTTTTTCCTTTTGGAGAAGGGGGTTGGTTTTAAAAATTAGTTGTAGCATTGTTGGAAATCTGACATGGGCTATAGAGTACTTCGTTGAAAGAGACAGAGAATTGGACAAAATATAAAGGGAAATAAAACAATGCTACAGGAACTTGAGATATCAATTCCTCCTCTTCCACCCAAAAATAGATTTATAAAGCACAAATATATTCTTTGACTTTGCCAGAATATACAATTTCCAAACTGTATTAGCAAAATTAAATTCTGTTTAGGTACATATGGAGATTCCATTATTTGGGAACTTTGGACTAGTATATCATGTACTGTAGCAGAAATTCACTATCTGCCTAAGAATTAGTGAGTCTTCCTAACAAAGTATTTTAGATGAGAGTTATTAAGCTCAGGCCCTGGGAACATGGGAACGTAAATTTTCCAGAGGAAATAATGACACAGAACATGCAAGCCAGAGACACCCTGTGGTGAAGCATGGGTTGCTGGTGCCAAAAGGTTAATGATCACATACTTCTTCCTTTATTCCTACCTTAATTGTTAAAAGGCATTTTAATGTCCCTTATGTTGTTATAAGTATCCTTCATTAGTAATATTTCCACACCTTGTGTCACCCCTGGATTTTTTTGAGGCACACACATAAACTGAACACCTAGTTTCTTTCATCATCCCTCTCATCACCTCAAATTTTAAACATGAATATCTTCTGCTCCATACCTATTCTTCTTATCATGACATTGAAAGATGGTTGACTTCAAGTAAGAAATGTTGGAAATTACGTCAAGCAAAACCTGTGTTAATTCTTCCCTTTAGAAATCTGAAGCCAATAACATGATAAAAAGTAGATGTCTCTATAGTGGAGAAAAGGGAGCACAGCAGATTAGATATATATTCCAGGCTGAAAAAGGATTTCTTGAATGATAATTTAATAGCATTCAAGAACCTGAAACTTTATGAAAATACAACATGAATTTCTCCTTTAAATTTTCTTCTCAAAATTATTTAGTAGCATACATTTTTCTCTCCAATTTCTCATCTTGCAAAACTGGTTATTCTTAAATATATAAATGCCTAGGTTCATTCACAAAAGATATTTTTTTAAAAGCTCATTCACCCAGAACACAGTAACTACAGCTGCCATCACCCAATCTAAGTTTCCTGACCCCTCACTTCGGGGTCATGCAGCCCCTGACCACCTTCCCAGCCTCATCTCTTTCTACTCTCTTGTTTCCACCATGTGCTTCGGTCATAATGAACTTCTCTGAGCTCCTCCATTTCATCAGCTTCATTGTCAAGTCCAAAGTTCCTTTGCTTTTATTATTCCCGATGTTTGCATTGCATTCTCTCCTTCTTTCTTACCCCCTCAGACATCCATAAAATCTTGAAGATTTTCTGCCACTTTACAAATATTTCTCTGACCCCCATTTGATTTGGGGTGCTCCCACAGGAACCAGAATTTGTTCCCATCTTAGCACATCTCACTTCATGTTGCTATTGATACTTTTGTGTTCTCCCTTCTCTGCCCCAGATGATAAACTGATCTCATTAGAAAAATGTACACAGAACAGGTAGTTTCCCCATTTGACTTATCCTGCCTCAGAATATTTTTTTTCCAAATTTTATAAACAACAAGGTCCTACTGGAAAGCACAGAGAACGATATTCAATATCCTATGATAAACCATAATAGAAAAGAATATATTTTTTAAAAGTATGTATATATGTATAACTGAATCACTTTTGTATTGCTGTATAGCAGTAGTTAATACAACATTGTAAATCAACTATACTTCAATAAATAAAAATAAAAATACTTTAACCATTGCTCTTAGGCTAATGCCCCAGATTTTTAGCATTGTCTGCTGGGCCCTACATGAGCTAGACTCTTTCACGTCATCTTCTGCACTCTTCACTTGTGCATGTCAGCCCTGCTGGCCTTCTTGCAGTGTTTCCAGGAGTTCACGCCATTTTCTGCCTTGGGGAAAGGTTATTTCCACCTCATCACAAACACTGTTCCCTGACCAAGAACACTGTCTACTCACCTCTCCATTTCACGTGGAAAAGTTTGGTTCATCCTCTGATTTCTGGACTGGGCAGAGATACACCACATGTGCTCAGGCTCAGTTAGGTCCTCCCAGCATGTTCACAGTGCAGTAAGCATTTTGTTTGTAGGATATTTCATAGCCTTAGCTCAGTTACTACTTAGGTAATTATATTTGTAATATATAGCCCCCAACTAGACTGTAAGTTCCAAGGGGCAGTGACTGTGGCTGTCTTTCTCATGAAACTTTTGCTGTAAATTTATCCGGGGCAGTTTTTAGCATGTGTGTGAACAGTGAATAATGAGGTTAGGAGAATATGCCAGGGTTAGGAAATAATGCAAACATGGATGTAGGGCCATATCATAAAAGATCCTAATTGCCATGACAAAGAATTTATATTTCATCCTAGAGACAGTCAAGATTCATCAAATGTTTATAAGCTGAAATGATCTAATCTGTGTTTTAAAGAATAAATCTGGCAGTAGGTTATATGGCTAATAAGGTAGAGACTGAAATCCAAGAGACGATTATAGTAGATTATAAAAAATGACTATACTATCTTCTGTCCTCATAAGCACATCCTCTTGGCAATGTGACTTTGCCATTCTTCCTATTCCAGGCCTTTAAATTTGAGCTTGACCATGTGACTTGCTTTGACCAATGGGGCATTCAAGTATTGCACACTGGGGTTTGCCTGGGACCTGACTGGGAAACCTGAGGCCACCATGTGAAGTAGCCTTCACTGAGGCAATGAATTTTAACCTTGTTTTAAATCTACTCTACACTGTTTATATGTATAATACTCCCCCCTACCCCCACCAGTTAGAAACATCTCTCATTTCAGCAGTGATTCTCAGTGATGTGTACTGGAATCATGTGGTGGGAGGGGGCATATCTAGTTTGACTACAGTTCTCAGGAGATTCCAACATACTCTATGACTACAAACTGAAAATCACTCTACTAAGATTCATGGATCAATGAATGAACAGTTAACGCAGCCTGGGGAGTTAACAAGTACCACTAAGAAAGTGACATTTAGCCAGATCTGAAAAGGAAGAATAAGTATTCATCAGATGGAGAAGTGCAGGAAGTATATGTCAAAGAAAACAGTATGTACAAAGGCAAATCTTGTGTCCAAAATGACTGATTTTAAATGGTAATTTCTTTCCTTTCTATACAACTGAACATACACTCTCTAATGTCTAAATCTGGCTGGTAGAGCATTATTTTTAAGGAAATCTATAGAATATACTTTGCAGGGTCAAGAATTTACAGAGAGGTCATTCAGATAAATTATCATAATTGTCACCTTTCCTCAAAATATTCTTATTTTCAGGTAACTGCTTTAAACATTATCAAGTCATTTCCATCTAAATCTCATTCCCTAGAGTAAGTTCCACACAGGTAACAGTAGGATTTCGTGATTATTCTACTTGCCTCCATTGTCAGTTTCAGTAACTCTAAAATCATGTTGACTTTATGAAATTTAATCTAACTCTGGTTTTGAGATACCTGTTCATGAGCCTCTCTTGAAAGCATTGATATCAATCAAGATCTAATACCTGATTCTCATATGTACAGAATTGTTAGTATTTTCCTTAAAACCCGCACATACTCCCTCACAGTAAATAAGTTTTTGAATGAAACTATTACCTAAAAATTCTTCTGTAATTGTTTTCAATGGAGCATGTAGTATACTTTTTCCTCACACATAATAGGTTTAATCTTTAATAGCATCATCTTCTACAAACAGGTGCAAACCCTTGTCTGCCCTCGGGAAAGACCAGCCAATGAGAAGTTATTCTGGTGATGTAATGCTTGTTAACTTAACTATCTCTCGGACATGATTGGGGAAGATGCTCTTCAGAGCATCAAACATGAATTGAATTTAACTCTTTCTCACATGACTGAGTTTAGCTCATATGCCACTTCTGGTACTTCATAAACATGTCGCTTAGGACAGCCTTGAAATAGTTATGCAAAATCATTAGACTAGAGAATTTCTTTTAAGCATTGGCATCTGTACCCGTTGGTATGGGCCAATGATAATTTCTTATCTCTCTTGAGAAGTCACTTCCATATCTTGGTCCTTATGTAAATAGACAAAGAATACATTAACACTAGCCAGCAGCAGAAAAATTTAACATTTCTTTCTCAGATGTAGAACCTAATGAAAATCAAATTAAACGGAATAGAGATCTTATATTTTTTAAATCAGATTCATCACAGTCTGCCTCTCATGACTGTGTACAAACTTCATCTTCACATCTGCCCAGTTTATTTCAAAGATAAAAATATTTGAAACAAGTATTTGTATAACCAGGTGTGTTCACAGTGATGTAATAAACTTCTGCCTAGTGAGTAATTTACAGGGCTCTGTTGATGCAACTAAATGCTTATGAATGTCCAGAGAAGTCCTCGCCCAGGTCAGGTAAAGACCCATTACCTATCACATAGTCTAATTCTATGAAGTGATAGACAGGACAGGATAAATGTGTGTTAGTTTCCACAGTAAAGTGTGCAAAACTACAGACACAGAGCTACAAATTTCGGGCAGGTATTATTTCATGCAACAGCTTATTCTCATTCCCTATTCCTCCACCTCAAACCTCACTTTTTGAGCAAAAGAATGCAATAGTAAGCATTTTGTGAAAAACATAATTTGAAAGAGGAGGGTATAATACCAGATCAGTGGTTTATCTGATCTGAATCTCACCCAAGAAAGAAAGCAACTCAAACTGCTAAGCCAGCTGAAATTTGAAGTGCTGGATATAAGTCAAAGATGATGAACTAAGAGTACTCACAGTAAAATTGTAGGAAAATTACTATATTAGAACTTTCCCCCCCTTTGTTTCTTTTTTCAAAATATCCTCTTAACCCTTTGAGAAAACTGAGTTAATTTGGGGCACATGAGCCCTTCTTGGGGCTTTTCAACTTGTTCAGGTCATGGTAATACAGTTGCATTGGGATGAGATAGAATTATGGAATCATAGAATGATTCAAACCTAGCTGTGAATAATGTCTCTACCATATTAGAAAATGGTAAGTCACTTTAACTTCAGTGAGCCACACTTTCTTCAGCTATTAAAATGAAATAATAATTAATATTAATTATTAAAATGATGTGTATAAAGTTCTTGGCAAGTAGTAAGTAGTCAACTGATAGTGGCTGTGGTTATTACTATTTTTCCATATATACATAATTCCAAGCCACTTCATTTTTCAAAGTTGAAAGCCAAATTATATAAAAAATTATTGTATACCCAGAATGGATTCCCAATTTTATCTAACTTTTGATTGTGAAATAAACCATTTTATTTTCCATTGAAGATTTAGTTTGTACTTGATTCTTAATTTGCCATATTATTCAGTAGTATTCTATTTTTATCTATTAATATTTCAAAGTTAGTGCTCTACAAATATATGATTTTACATACTATCAGTGTAAATAATAGTAGTATAGTACATTTCTTCTAGAGATCTGCTGAAATTTTTAAAGGCATTACTTCTCTAATCCTATAGAAAAGGTTCTGGAAGGCATTGTTCATGCCATCAAGTCAGCTTATTGGAAAATGAAAAATGCAGTTTGTCACCATCATGCAAAATATGTAGTTTGAGAATTTCAGTAAATTAACTTGAACTAAATTGTTTTGATGTTGTTTGTATCTAGTCAAAAGCACTGACACATTCTTGCAAATTGATTTTAGATTTTAAATTTCAAGGGCTATTTAGTTCACATTATCATAATTTACTGAATGCCTCACCTGTGTATGGAGAAGTTCTCAGATTAAAAATGACAACAATAATCACCACGAGACTTAGTTTCTGCCTTCTTGGTGCCGGTGTCTAATGAAAGGAACAGCACAGTGTGGTAAATTCCATAACAGAGTTTGGTACAAAGTGACTGGAAACATAGATAATGGCGCTTTTAATTCAATGCTGGAGGGGTGAATTTTTGAGAAAAATGATGGACAGGTAACATTTTATTGGCTTTTAAAGAATAATAAGGAATTTCTTATTTGGGTAAGGTAGCAGCGTATTCCAGGTGGTAGGAATAACGAGAGCAAAGGAAGAAAAGGAATGATAATTTGTAGCTATTTATGAAAATAGCTGTTGACCTAGCCTAGTGTTTCTACAGCATAGAGTACATTGGATAGAAGTATGGCTGGAAAAGGACATGCTTCATGTATAGAGACACGTTTTGGAAAACTAAAATATTACCTTCTAAATCACAGCATTCTTATCTTTTCTTTGTTATATGCCATGAGAAGATTCGTGATATACACTAGCTGGATTTTGTGTGTGTGTGATGCCTTCAAGCTTATCTGGACTTTTCTTCAAGTAAAAGAATATTATTCCTTTGCTTTTCCTATTATTAAAAAATATTGCATTATACTAATACACTTAAAATAAGGTAAATATAAATTTTACAAACCATATTTCAAGAAGGCAATATAAATTGTACAAAAGTAATGCTTAATTAAGATTTAGGAAACATCTACTGATTTCGTTTATGTAGAAGAATAAACGAGCAAACTTGTAAAGGCAATACATCTAACTAGCATGTGATTGATAAGGTCAGAGTATGCATTAAAGAAGTATTGTCTATGCTAACTTTGTACTAAAAGAGTTATCTGGGAAAAGTTCATTGTTCTTATTCACATGGTGAAACACTAAACCAGTAGGTCAATTCATGAAACCATTCACCTGTAATATTGTGGGTGTGAGAACATTCTTAAATAAAACTTGATGAAAATTCTCTGCCATTTTCTTTGAGTATATTCACTGAATAAAAAGTCTTCATTCATACCTTAGAACAGGACTATGTGTATTTGCTCAGTTAATTTTAATGTGTTTAATGATTTTTATTAGACTTGCACTGGAATGTATTATCCACATATACGTGATGCTGTTTTTATAACAGGACTATTCTAATTTAACGGATGATGTGTGCTGGACTATCTGTACCCTGTATCCCCTTTGTGACCAATATCATGTATTTTAGAAGTAGTTAACTGGAATTACATGTAGTTGGAACAATCATGGGTTATAGATTTTCATTATGTAAAACTAACTGAGCTGCGTAGAGATTCATCCTACAGTGTTGGCCTCATTGTGTTCTTTCTATACACATTAGATATCATACACAGAAGTGTGTGTGTGTGTGTGTGTGTGTGTGTGTGTGTGTGTGTTATAGTCTACTTCATTCTAAAAATGATTTGAGGATGTTAGGGTTATATGTGTAATGCAGAAAAATCCACTGTATTCTGTTAATTAAACAAGGGAGCCATTAGACTGAGATGGCTCTAATGCCCTGGCTGCCTATGTAAGCAAACCAAAATCTAGGCTTGTAGATTTTGCCTCAAGGTTACAAAATCAAAACCCAAGGACAACCAATCACAAACAGCCAACTAGGCTTAAAGCTATAACCAATCAATGATTTCCTTGCTTTGCTTCCACCTTTTCTCTGTAAGTCTCTCCTGTTGGTGGAAGCTTTCCTAGCTATACTTCAGGTTTGGCACTGCCCGATTAGACTCCATTTTTGCTCAAATAAACTCTTAAATTTTTAAAATGCTTCAGTTTTAACAGTTCAGTATGTTTAAAAATATGAAATTCTCAGAAAAAATAAAAAATAAAGAATCCTTTCTGTTTCCTCCATCAGCTGTTAAGAAGAAGGCTAGCTTTATCACTCCAGTTCCAGGAGGCGTGGGACCCATGACAGTGGCAATGCTTCTCAAGAACACCCTTCTGGCAGCTAAAAAAATCATTTACTAGATCACATGAAAGAATAAAGCAAACTGAAGTCATGCTACGTATCTATTTGACAAAAGGCAAAAACCTTTATATTTTACTACAAAGCTATTTCTACATTGTATTTATTTTTTCACAGATGGAATCACTGTGGATCAGATGATTCACACAATCTTATGCATTTCCTGCTAATAATTACTGAATATTTTGAGTGGATATTGAGTTTTAGGAAAAAAAAAACAAAACAACTGCAATGAAAACTTTGGTAACAATTGTTTATTTTGTGACTAATATTTGTTCATAATGTTAAAACTAATACAGGGCTCATAATAAGTGCATATATTTTTGACACAAATATCACAAATAGTGTGTTTTCAACAAACATTTTGTCAGACAAATAAGCTCCCTTGTAAAATGTAATTTAGGTTTTGCCATAATCATGCCCAATTTTTATATATTTTACGTACTATATCATATGATGAAAAAGAGTTTATTTGCTAAAGGAAAGATAAAATATTAAAAATAAACTTTTGATCTCATATACTTCCCAAATGCATCCTACGAGGCATACTAATGAGAAATGATGCTCCATTCAAGGAAAGAAAAACATGCAAGGAAGGCAAAAAATGCAGTGCTACTTGGAAAGGTACTGATTATTTCAAGTGGTGAATTACTAATTGCCAAGTAAAAATGCAATAAGAATGTGTTAGGTTTACATGTAATTTCTTTGTTCTTCTAGAAAAATATTTGGACAATACCTTCCTTGAAGAATAATGGAAACTCCAAAACCAAACAAATATACAGAACAAAACTAAGGTTGTATTTTCCCACAAATATCAGGAAAATACAATATAGTATGAATGAGGACTTCATTAAAGAATAGAAGTTATGTTTGTTCACAAATCTAGAAATCTAATAGAAAAATATCACACAACGTGCCCAAGCTAAGCCTTAGGATATGACTAAAAATCTACTGCTTTGTTACTCACAGTTCTTCCCTCTTCTCTTATAGCATTTGGTTCTCAAAGTAGATGCCATGTTTCTAACACAATTTAAATTAGAAAAAACATGTGACTGTCGGTTGAAGGCTATTTTGAGACTACCCTGGGCATATAATTGTATTGCTTTCAGGCCCAAATCCCAGTCTGTTTATGTACCAGTAATGATTCTTACCCAATGCATGTCTTTATTAGTGTATACTCTTGATCATTTGTGTGAAAATAGACTAGATGTTTATAATTAATATTTCAACTGTATAATAAAACCAATTTGGAAAGGAATACCTGTCTTCTTTTTCTTTAAGCTATCTATAAGTTTCTTTGTTCATATTTTTGTTATCTATTTCTTCAGAGCATGCTGGGGAAATGTACAAGTTCCTCAAACATGAAAGAAAAGGTTCTATAGCCCATTCCAGACCAATCTTTGTCTAATAACCCTGATAAAAGTTTAAGTTCAAAGCTCCCAAGCTAACATTTCAGAAAGACCCTCTTTTTAATATTTAAGTGCCCCAAGTTCCCAAAACAAACATAATGACCCAAAATACATTTACATGGAAAAGGTGAAGTCTGTAATTTTGAGCTTCCTCCTCCCCCACCCCAAATGCAGGAGTTATTTTTTAGAAATATTTTTCCCCTTTGGTGAGGCTAAAATTCAGGAGTGAGCCTTTCCAGAGACCAATTAAACCACTATAAAGGAAAAATTATTCTAACATTTGTTAAAAATATAAGGACAACTTTATTCAGGACTATTGCAATGGGGTCGAGACTATCACAATAGAAGAGATTGAAAACTCCAAATATAGCTGCGACAGCAATGGATTTATAGGCAATGAAGAGAGTGAGGGGATCAGTAGATGGAAAATTACTAAGAGGAACTTGATTAGATAACAAGGCTAGAGGGATTCTTGTTAAACTAGCTTACCAGGATTCTTGTTAAAGTTAGGCCAGATATCAAGGGTGGGAGATAGGGAACTTGATCAGATATGGCAGGGACAAGGGTGCAAGGAGCAGGGCAGGGGGATTCTCCATAAACTAAGTTAGCAGATTTCTTTGCTAAAACTGGGCTCAACAGGCTAAGTTGATGCCTAGTTGAGAAAAGGACTAGGAGGAGTCTAAAGTTTGGTCAAGAAGGAAGCCTTTGTCAACACATAAAGGAAAAAAAGTTGGTTCATTGGTATCATGACTTTACTTGTGCATATTTGGGGTCTATAAAAGACATATGATTGTCTTGTGGAGGAGGTTTGGAGAAGTAAGTTCTCTTCTCCTACACGTATCTGTAAAAAGGACCCTGAAGAATTAATGAGGATTGAACAATAACATGAGGACATGGAGGTGAGAATGAGCTTAGCATATATATATGAAAGCAAGGGCTACAGTCAGACTGAAATGAAAAGTGTGTTGCAGAGTGGTGGAAATACAGCTGGATAACAGCAGAAATAGATTAGAGAAAGCCTGGATAAATCAGAATTTAGACTCTATTTAGTCAGTGATGAGAGTTGTAGTTAAAGCCTAGAAGACGTTATCACTGATTATCATGAGGAAGTTGTAAAGAGGAGCTTATTTTGGAGAAGAGATAATATGTTCAGTTTGACATGTTGAGTTTGAGGTGATGACATAATATATAAATAAAAGTCCTGACATAGTATCAGTCTGGTATGAGAATAATTCATGGCTAGTGATGAAAACTTAAGATGCATCAACATGTGTTAACCACTAAATTCCTAACCTTGATTGACCACTATACACACCCTGCATCTTTCTACACTTGTTTGATAGTAACAGCTGTCTTTAATTGAGCACCTATCATGTGCTAAATGCTTTACTTTTTTGTTATTGTTGTTACTGACAATCCACATTTGATATATGAGGAAATCAATGCTTGAGGTTATTAAAAAGTCTCAGCAAAGGCCAAATGGATAGCAAAGGTAGAACTGGAATTCAAAGAAAGGTCTGTTAGGATGACGTGAGCCAGAACCCACTCTCTTTTCATTCTATCACTCTACCTCCCCTCAGTGCCCACCTCCCCTGCCACCTAGAATTATTTCTCTTATCACTATATGTCTAAATTCTATTTGCTAATTGAGATTCACTTCAAACGAAACTCATCCATGAGAAATGCTGTGAGAGTTTGACCAAGTCCCACCGCTGAACTCTTATACACATTTATGTACACATTCATGGCAGTCATCTGTCTCTACCCAGCACTGTAGTTATGTATGTACTTTCCTTAGCCCCCTCTAGTTCTTTGAGGTCAGAGTCCATGCAGGATTTTTCTATTTGTCTTACAAACATTACATGTTACAGGCATAAAATGGTTTATGAATGGATGAATGGCAACTGAATTCCTGAGAATTACAGAATAAGTTTAGAGAGAGATAAGCAATGGGCTGATGACCATTTCCTGCCAATGTCCAGCAACAAATTTTGGCTGTTAGTGAAAGAGCAAGAAAGAAAAAGGGGACTTCCCTGGTGGCGCAGTGGTTAAGAATCCGCCTGCCAATGCAGGGGACACGGGTTCAAGCCCTGGTCCGGGAAGATCCCACGTGCGGCAGAGCAGCTAACCCTGTGCGTCACAACTACTGAGCCTGCACTCTAGAGCCCATGAGCCACAACTACTGAAGCCCACGTGCCCTAGAGCCCATGCTCCGTAACAAGAGAAGCCACCGCAATGAGAAGCCTGTGCACAAGGAAGAGTAGCCCCCGCTCGCTGAAACTAGAGAAAGCCTGTGCATAGCAACAAAGACCCAATGCAGCCAAAAATAAAATAAGTTAATTAAATAAATAAGTTAAAAAAAAAAGAAAGAAAGAATAAAGAAGGAAGGAAAAGAGAGATGAAGAAAGGAAAGGAGGGGAAAGAAAGGGAAAGTAGGAGAAGGGAAGGAAAAAATAAACTTAATGGCAAGGGAAGGGAAGAGAAGAGAAGACACTTCCAGAGATGCTTATGACTAGAGAGAGATGAATAAACTAAAAAGACAAAAAATGGTCAGAGGGAAAAATGATAGTGGGGTGCTGCAGCTCTTAGCCTTCTTTCTCACTCTAACATGTATCAAGAATGAATACAAATATCCGTGAGGCCACGTTACAGTACCCACCTCTCCCATTCTTCAGGATTGCGGAAGGACTCCCTGATGAGAGGATTGAAGATGTGAAGATAGGAGATTTTCCTATAGAGAGTGTAAGTGGGATCCATCATGATGAGTCCCAGAGGAAAAGAAACATATGGGATGACTTGGAGCTATTTTCTTAAGCTCAAGTGGTAGATGAGTTTCTATATTATATGGCTTAATTCACCAGAGTGGAGAAACATCTAGAGAGACAGTGGTCCACTTCTCTCAGCCCAAACATGTGTAAAAGCCATAATTCATTTGTTTAGATTCTTATGGTAAGGTAATTTACTTAAATCTTGATCTTAGGAGACAATCTGAATTTCTCTAAGGTCAGTATACTGACTCCTACCAGAGGACACAGCTGGGGAACTGGAGAGGGCGTATGATCTGGAATCTGAACATGGGCTCAAGTCCTGACTCTAGGGTGTGTCCTTTGGCAAGTCACTTAATTCTTTTGAGTCTTCATTCTTTGTCATATGGGAATAAGAATAAGGCCTGTTGTTTATTTCTTTATTCACTCAAGACAGATTGATTGAGTATACTCTACACTATATATTAGGCACTGGATTTGTTGGGGCCGGGATTACTGAAGACAGAATTGAGATATGTGTGAAAACCTTCTGCAAAATGCAAAGCACTGTCAAGTGCCAGTTAACAGTTACTATAAAGATGGTTGTGGTACTATGTCCCAGTCTCAGAAATAAATATATTTAACATTAGACCTAGCATCTTCCTCCTGAAACTGCAATTGGTTGTGGTTTATTTAATCCTTTGTAAATGATTTTTTCCTTAAATTCTTACCAGTGATACAGAGATGATTATTTGACTTATAATTCAAATATGATTTGCTTGGGAAAAACTGTATCCAGAACTTGTCTTAATAATAAACAGTTTTTTAAAACTCCACGAAAGTAGGAATATGAACTGTAGGCACATTTAAAGCAAGCCAAGTATACTCTTTTAACTTTAAAAGGATGACTCTGTGGCAAGCGATTGCCCAAGGTATAATGAGTTCAACAAGCTCATTCTTGTGTGATTTCTAAAGCCAAATTCATATTTGAATAGTGAAAGGGATCCTTTCCGGTAAACTGAATTTGCTGGGTGGACGTAATGCAAATGACAACCTATCTTGACTTAAACAGGTTTTTAAGGTACAGAAAATATGAGCAACTGAAATTCCTGGTAGAAAGGTGAAATACCTCAGCAAAACATATTTATAAATTATTTATAATAATTTGGGGCAAGTGAAAAATTTATGGAAGTTCCTATAGTCACAAAAAGTAATAGCAATAATTACATATTTGGGCCTTAAAAGTGGTAGTCTAATAATCATAAGTAGATTAATAGTAAGAAAAATTTGAATGTTGTATTAAACTAAAAGATTTCTATTCATTAGATGTACCAAACATAAATATTTTAAATATTTTAATTTTACCTTAATGGAGATGACATTATTATTATTATTACTATTATTATCATCATCATCATCATCATTATTTTAGTGCTTTACTAGAGCCTAATCATTGGAGCACATACTTAAGAACTGTAGTTCCTAAAACTCGGTAGCCTATTCCATTTACTCAGAAAAATAAATGGCAGAATGACATAAATGTACATCTTATGCTCTTAAAAACAATTATTTTTACAGAAATTGAAATAGTAAAACTAAGTAGCAAAAACCAAAATGGAATATTAAATCTTTATTTTTACACACATTTAATTGTTCTCTCCTGCCCATAAATTACAAAATATCTTGATTTGCAGTGGAACCCAATCTGTACTGAAAAGTAGTGTAACTGACTGCAGCTTCAGAGATATTTCTTTTATGAACAGGTTAAGATGTTTCCTAGTTTGGAAATATCAAAACTCCCCTTTCTTGGAATCTTTTATAGGTCACTATCGACTCTGGAGCTGGGATAATTCTGTTCACACCAAGGGGGCTTTTCCTGAATTCAGATTCTTTTTTGTTGTTTTAAGTATGTTTACAGACACTATTATGCCTACAGGTAACAGGAAACCAGTGTTTCAAAAGAAAATTTGATTCACACTGCTAGATAACACAGGTATCCTAAACAAGTATACGAACGCCTCAAGGCTTCAAGCTGCTGCCAGAAAGACATATTTTTTTGATTGGTAAGAACTGCCAGATGACGCTTCATGAAATATAAATGCAAGAAAGCCTCCGAGAGCTCAATAAAAACCTTCCACCCGTCATTGTAGGAGGATAAGAGCAAGATACTGTTAACAAGTGCAGGAAATGGCTTTCGGAGTTTCAATATCAGTCTATTTCTTATTCAATGGTATGTCATTTCTTTTTGTTGTGTTAATTTTGTGTCATTGTAAAATGTGAATAGGATTTATGTGAATTAGTGAGGAGTTGGCTTTTAGCAGTTATTCTTCATGACAAAGATCCAAGCAAGGAATTTGTGAATTAATTTAGTTTCTTATGTAATGTATGTTCCTCTTTTAACATATTTTGACACCTCTTTTTCTGAGATCTTTATGTTGTTTGTTCTATACAATTGAAGAGTAGTTGATACATATGATATGATAGCATCCTTGTGACTGAATGAGTTTATAAAATGTATTTCTTTCCTCTTAATAATTAATGTGTTTCTACTTTCTCTAACTATAATGTAGTGAGTGGAATTGATATGCATGAGAAACTATCAGGAAACTGCCCTTGTCAGGTCATGGATTTCAAATGTAAATGAATTAAAAATAGAACAGATGTGGGACTAGATAGAATAACTTTTGATCTGTTGCTTGTATGTAGAAGGAGGGTCACCTGCTAAAGATGCCTTCCCTCCCCCCCCACCCCCTTTCACACAGCTGTGACAGCATTGACTGAAGACGCAGCCGGGACTGTAACACCCCCAGTCACAACCCAGCAAAGTAACTGGACCGTTAACAAAACAGAAGGTATTTTCTTCACACTTTTGTATTTCAAGTGACTTTTTTTTTTAATGTTTGAGAGAAATTTGGATTGTGATAAAAGCAACACTGGAAATTTTTAAATATATATTTTATTATTAGACAATCTTTTATCAGGATGCTGTTAAATGGAAGTGACAGGTAAATGTGTCAGCAGAGAATTGTCTTTTTAAAAGGAGGAAGTGAAGCAAATGAGAAAAAGTTGTTTTCAGTTACTGCCCTGGATGTGAAACATGCCACACTTTCTGCTTGATTCCTGCTGGGTTCCCAATAACCCATGTGCTTCTAGAAGCAGTTTGTCCCTATTTTGGCATTCTTGATGAGTGACTTTATATTTTGATCTGTGATTGTGAGCTTTGCAGCCAAATAAATTTATGGCTACCAGATGAAGCCTTAATCCACTTTCCCCCATCTTTGGAAAGATCTTTTTTCTTGTCTTTGGGGGCTTTTATTGTTGCTTTCGTATATGCTATACCTCCCAACCACTTGTATCCAATTTTTGTTGTTGATGGTGATGATATATTTTATTATTGTTATTAAAATAGCTTCTGGCCACTGTTGAGCATCAGCATTTTTCCAAACTCTTTGAACTCTTAGAGGTGAACTTGGGAAACTTGTTACCTGCCAAGACCTGTGTATCAGGTGGTTGTGATTCTCACACAAATCACATGCCACCCCCTGATGTGAAGATGGGCTTCGTGACTTAGGACCAAAGAAACACCATATCTTGCTCTCAGAGGCAGGCAAGTAAAAGAAGATCAAGTTAAATATTTTGTTTCTGAATATGAAAGATAGTAACAGTTAAGTATTCTTCATTTCACCAATAATTTTAAATTTAAAAAATTTGCTTAAAATAGTTTGCTCATTTGAGTTTTTGAATATATATCAATTTGCAAATTAAAATTAGTGTGGCTTTTAGAATAACTTTTAGCCAAATTCTTCATGTCTTTTGAGCCTTTAAACAAAGAGAAAACATCTTTGTTGAGAGAGAATACTGTAGAGAATTAAAGAAGTTCAGTTTCCTCTCAGTGACATAACAGTGTGCCCATCACCACCTGTTTTCTTCCCTAATAGTGAACTGCAAGTCAAATTCTCCAAGTTACAGGTAATAATTATGGACAAAAGGGATTGAATATATCACTTCAGTAGTTTTTCTTTGCTTTCTTGATGGGTGAATTTTAGTTCCCTGCTTTTCATTTAACTTAAAAATCTGAATCCAGTATCTCAGGAAAGTTTCATGAAGTTATAACTAATATTCTTCTCCTTAGAGGAAAGATGAGTCTCTAGTATATTCTTTCTTTGTAAATGTCTTCTCTCAATTCTCACATTTTCTAGTAAGTCCTGGTTCAGGCTTGGTTAATTGAACTTATTTAATCTTGAAGTAGGAAGAACCTAGCACAGTTTATAATGAGAAATTCCCACTGCCTTAGAATTTATTATTTATTATTAAGATGAGAAATTAGATTTACTATACCACATTTAACAAAATGAATATGAATTTTAAGGTAATGTTGTGTGTTCTCAACCAAAATGAAGTTCTATAACAGTATCTTGTTGGTGACTTAGTACCTAAAGATTTAGTATTTTCAATATAAATAAGTATGCCTTTTTAGATCTTTTTCTCCTGAAAACAAATAAGTATGATTCTCTTAATCTACTTAGCAAGGTGAATATAATATAACATGATAACTAAGGTTGAGGAGACATGTTTATTCATAACAGTGACAAAAATAAAATGCCACTAATTCTTCTTGTGAAGAATTTAAGAATCAGTAATTAAAGTATACTAAAAAGGACTCATTTATGCTGTTTTGTCATTCCCACTGCATAAACCTCAAGGATAGTATAGGTATATGTCTTTAGTACATCAAGGAATGAAGGATGAGCATCCTGAAATCTATGTATTTTGCCACAGTACAGCTTCCCAAAGGGAAGTTTCCAATAAAGAGGCTTCTGGACACTTGACCACAAAGGTTTCGCCAAGTGTGGTCATTTGCATAGTGTTAAAGCTAGAAATCAGAACCCAGGTTTTCTAATTCCAACTCCATAGCTTTTCCCACAATATCATAATGCCTCTTAACTGAGTAAATTTTCTAATTAACATCTGAAGGTATTGTCTTAGCTATGTTAAGCCTGAGCCATAAGTTGTTTCTGGCTTCACCTATAGGTCATAACAATACCTCTTCTGAAATCAGTTAGGGAAAACAATCCCTTTTCCATTAGCTACTTAAGGTAGTCTGCATAAGAAGAAGGGGGGATTCTCATCTCACTCTTCTCTGGGGAATGAAAAGAAATCAAGTTCATTATCTCCCAACCATAAATCCAAATCTTCCTGAGTGCTACTTCTCAGGTGTAAAGGGGAGAATGAAAAAAATTGTATTATTTCATTTGTATCCAGGCATATATTTGGGAAGCCTTGCTCAGGACAGCATGCTAAGACTAGAATCAATGCTGCCACCTTTTGGCAAACTTGTATCTCTATCTTATTACATAGTTTCCAAAGAATGGAATGATCATCAATCCACCTCCAGCCCCTAATTCATTAATATGTCTTAGATGATATTAACCCAACCTTTGTAAATATAACCTGTCAAAGGAATCAATCAATAGTTCAAATGACAGAGCACTCAAAGAATATTCTTAAAATTAAAGGTCTTTTTGTATATGTGTTACAAATCTACCGTGGAAGTGTGACCCACCTCATCTGTTAATACTGTATCTCCTTTTTCTAGCAGGCTACACAGAAGGACCCATAGCGTTGAGGCTCTCACATCCTTGCCTGGAGGACCACAATAGTTACTGCATCAATGGTGTTTGTGCATTCCACCATGAGCTGGAGAAAGCCATCTGCAGGTAATTGCAAAGAACTTCCCAAGCCCTAGAGATGGGAGAAGGAGAATGTATGCCTCCTTTCACATGGTGTTTCACAACATTTCCACACGCCTCCATCTTATCTAGTAAAAAAGGTACATGATCTGAATGTGATTCACCAATTCTCTTTGTATTTGAATATCTAAGGAGTCTTTTTCTAACCTACCTAGTTCTCATTACTCAAAAATATGGTTCCTAGATTAGCAGCATCTGTATAACCTGGGAGCTTGTTGAAAATGAAGAAGCTCACACCGTACTTCAAAACTACTGAATCCAAATCAACTTTTAACAACATGCAAAGATGTTTCCAAGTTTTTACGGATAGATTATAGGATAAAATGAAACAGACTATGGCAAAAACACTTCAGGAATATAAAGTTCTAGATCAACTGAGATACCATTTTTATGATCATTGATTTGCTCAGCATCCTCCTATGAAAGAGTAGGTTAACAATTTTCTAGATCAACTCATGCAAGGGTCCTACCTTTCCCTCCTACCAATAAGGGAAGTTGCATTAATATGGGGTCTTAATCAAATGATTATTGTAAAATACATGGCTTCTTCAATACATTTAATAGATTGGCTTTCATTTGGTATTGGCCTCTTTAATTTAAATCACTTTTTATTAAATTTTTTTCATTCTTTGAAATTTGTCATTTGTGTTTCTATCATAATGAGTTTTAAAAATTATACATTCTTTTCTTTTTTTAAAGGTGTTTTACTGGTTATACTGGAGAAAGGTGTGAGCACTTGACCTTAACTTCATATGCTGTGGATTCTTATGAAAAATACATTGCAATTGGGATTGGCGTTGGATTATTATTAAGTGCTTTTCTTGTTATTTTTTACTGCTACCTAAGAAAGAGGTATGAAAAAAAACAAATTATGAAGTCACTAGATACTCATTCATTTGACAAATTTTCACTAAGCCCCTACAATGTACCAGGCACTGACATATATAATTTTTTAGTGAAAATATGGCTGTAAATCTGGCAAGTTCCTGCATACTTGTTTTGATGTCTTTTCTCATAAACCCAGACAAGAGGTAAAAATTTACCCACAGTTGCAATAGGATAGTTCCAATTTACAGTTTCCCTTCATCCCCAACTCTGTCTGCTACATCAAAGTTATAAATGTGTAGGACAGTCGGCCCACAAGGGTAAAGATTAATGTGTTTTGTGCACAATTATATGAAGTGTCAAATATCATGTCTGGCACACCATAGACGCTCAGTAGACATTTGTTGAATGGACAAATCAAAATATGAGTATTAAATGAATGAAAATGTGTGATAAATGTGGGCCATTTTCTTCCCAGACATTAGTTGAGGGTATATTCGGGAGATACTGTCTACTGCTAAAAGCTAAACAAGATAAATTTGATCCACTAAGTATAAATTACTCATGCATTAATTATTAATCATTATTTCTGGCTTTTCCACACTGGTAATTTTTCCTTTAATCCATGTATAGGGAAAAGTCAAGAAATAATGTGATATACATTAAAGAAAAGGTATAAATACGTTTCCCTTGCTGTACTCTATTAACTAAGTTGTCACTTTTAAAATGACCAAAAATTACTGTACAACATTAAAAAAAATTGTTTGCTTAATAATTGCATCTTAGAATAAAATCTGTTATATCAATTGTGGCTCAATTGATATAAAATCTGTTATATCAGTTGCCTAAGAGACTAAGAAAGGAAATAAAAAAGGAAGTAAGACCTTTTAATATTAACAAGACAGCTGTCTGGGATCAGGTTCCCTAGAAGCTGAACCTGAGATAGAGATTCCTGACTGAGTGATGACTGGTCGCGAGAATGCTCAAAGGTGAAATCTGTAATGAAGTAGGAAAGCTAGAACAGAGGAAGAAGGTAAGCAAAGATGTAGTTTAGCTGAAGTCTATCCTCAACCTGATTCCAAAGGGAGACCTAGAACATGACTGGCATCGCTGACCCATCCCAAGAAGGTGAGGGATCTTGGTTGTAGTACCCAGCGTCACCAGGCATGGGTGTCAGAGTGCTCCTGGCAGCGTAAGGGGCAGGGGCTTGGAATCTCCTAGGAATCTTCAGGCAAAGTCCTCTCTTGGCTGAGGACAATCTTCTAGAGAAGGATGGTGCTATGAGCCCTATTAACACCCACAACTGCTGGGGGATGGGTATACCAGTGGGTAAAGAGGATATGGGTGGGATACCAAGAGCAATTGCTACACCAGAGCATTTATATAATCCTCAAAAAGCTATACAAACAGCAGTCAAATTCATATGAAAACCAATACTCTGTTTTAGGTGTCTAAAACTGAAATCACCTTACAACGTCTGTTCCGGAGGAAGACCACTATGAGGCCTTTGGAAGAAATTTTCATGAGTCATTGGTGAAAATCAGTGGGCCCAAAACTGAAATTTTCAAGTGAAACAACAAAACTTCCTAAGCTGACTAGAAAGTTGGGATCATGATGAAACAAGAGAATAAATTTCAACATTGGTCCTTAGACTTTGCTATTTTTAAAGTGCCATGGGAGCCAAGGGAACAAGGTACAGTGACAGAAGTCAAGTTCACAGTTCTACTCTGGGTTTGTTGCTGCTGTGTGATTATTGTTCTCACTGCAGAGAGACTGAGTTTTATGCTTCTGACTATGTCAGATGTGAATTTTCATGGGAATAATTATCAACCTTGCAGCCAGCCAAAGCAATGCCAAGCTTGGATTCTTCACTATGCTTGTTTGCTACCAGGATTCTGGATCACTGCTCTACGGACCAAATCCCAAACATGATGCTTTCATGGTGTCTAAAAGAATGTGCTATTCAGATGAGATTACTATCATGGCACCTCCAGTGAACCAAACTTATGACTGAAGTCTAAGCTAGAGAAAAGAAATGGAATGTCCGAGGCAAACATAATCATACCCAACTTGTGACAACACTGTGAAATATGGAATAAGCTAAAGAGTTTCTGATGACTGAAAGCTATCTGGATACTGAGCCCTGAGGAGGCAAAACGTTTTTGTTTCTGCACGGATTATAAAATTTTGTGTTGGACTCACTGGTCCCCGAATGCTTATGTTCATCACTTTCTCCTATTGTTAGTGGAATTACCTGGCGATTATCTACTTGGACTGAAATTCTAAAATTCTACTAACAAATAAAATTCTACAATTGGCTCTGAAATAGAAACTGAAGAACATGACATAGGAATTTTCCACCAGCCAACAGTGGGTGGAAATTTTCTTTACCATTTCTGGATACCGGAGAGAATATTTGCACAGAGGGAGAGAAAACGGAATATTGGTAGAAATAACTATTTGAGAATTAGGGTCCTTCCTCTCTAATCATATTTCTTCCACCTAATTTGAATAGTCTTGTTCAGGTCCCTTAATTTCTTTGGGCTTTGATCAGTTTCTACAAGGTCCTTCTAGCTCTAAAATTTGATTGTGACAGAAGAGAGAAAATTTTCCACCTCTCAACTCCATCTCTGTCCCCGACCTCACCTCTCACCCCACTGGATATCATCTTAGGTGTATATTTTATTATTTGGTTTGTAAAATAATAATTTAAGAATTTGTTTTTAAAGGAAGTAAAACATGAAATTAAAAGTTATTATATCTACCATTTTTCTTTTAGATTCAATCTAAGACTGTGGACTTTTTTCTATTGTGGTGTAGATAAGCAAAATAATTTTGATCATGAGATGGGTTAAAAAAAGATCAAACATGAATATTCTTACAGTGGTAGCCCAGTAGCAAGCCTTTCTCTTATATTAAGTTGTGACTTTTCATTCACTTCTAAACAAAACTACATTCTGCTTTCCTTTGAATAGAAGGCATTTCACTTGCTTTGTTTTTCCTTCAGAAGGAATTTAATGCAGATGAATTGCAGGTCAGCACTTTCTGCATGACCTCACAAAGTATGCAGAGGTTACATCATACCAAGGAGTGGGGAGATGAAGGTTCCTCCCAGTGACTCCAGTGACCGCACCTAGAAAGCTAGGCTTTTCCTGAGCATTTCAAAAAGGTGTTAAAAAGCTGGGTAGGGTCCAGGAAGAAACACTAAAGCTTAATTAAGGACTGCCTCCCAATGAAAAGAAGAGGAAGTAAGGGTAGAGTCTGGGGAGGTGATAACCTAAAAAGTTATAAATATTCGCTGTCTATAAATATTTCTAAAATGTAAACATAATTGAATTGATATTAATCAACAAATTAAAATTCCCAGAATGCCAAACCAAAAAGTAAACCAAAACATAAAACCAATAGAAATTCAATTTTTTTCACCTGTGGAAGAGTATATATTAACATTATAAAATCCACCCAGTGAGACTACATATATGGAAATTTATTTATTTATCTATTTATTTTTATAAATTTATTTATTTATTTATTTTTGGCTGCGTTGGATCTTCGTTGCTGCCCATGGGCTTTCTCCAGTTGTGGCGAGTGGGGGCTACTCTTCATTGCGGTGCACGGGCTTCTCATTGCAGTGGCTTCTCTTGTTGCGGAGCACAGGGTCTAGGCGTGCGGGCTTCAGTAGTTGTGGCATGTGGGCTCAGTAGTTGTGGCTCGTGGGCTCTAGAGCGTAGGCTCAGTAGTTGTGGCTCAGGGGTTTAGTTGATCCACGGCATGTGGGATCTTCCCGGGCCAGGGCTCGAACCAGCATCCCCTGCATTGGCAGGCAAATTCTTAACCACTGCGCCACCAGGGAAGTCCCTATGTATATGGAAATTTAGAGTGTAGCTCATGAGAAGCCATCTGTTTATGGTCCATCATACAAAAGAATCTTGTGATAAACTCCTAGAGTTCATTTTCCGGGAAGGAATCCCTGGCATTCCTATGGCAATATTTACATATGTAAGCAGGCCTTAAGTAGGAAAATGCGTAAGTATAAGATGTTCTGCAAATTTTTCATTTTCTATTTTTTCCTATATGCAATAAGACCCTGAAAAAAGCCTACCAGTGAAGCCCTGGCATCAGAACTACATTTTCAGCTATTAGGTGAGGTGGGTCATTTAGGAAAGAAATGAGAACATGTTTCTGGCATCTTTGACTAAATCAAACGGTCCAAGGGGTTCATCAATTTCTTTTATTCCCCATTTTGTCTCCTTCCTGTGTCTGCCCTTCAGTTCTTGAGAACACATTCTTAGGTCATCAATATTCATGAGTGAGTCATTAGTTAGCCTTTTGGAGCATAATGGCGGTGGGAGCAAACACTATAACTTCAGTCACGCTTGAGTGAGTAAATTTACAAAAAGGGAATTATAACTGCTTGTTATTGTATCTTCTTTCTCCAAATTACTTTTCTGTATAATTATGTTTTTATAATGTTGGAAAGTAGATGAAATCATAACACAGTCCATCTTTTAGTGTTTCCTGGCACAATACAACCCTTAATTTTGAAACATCTATTTCGGTGACGTCAAGAAGATTTCTATTCATTATATGTAATTGAAAAAAAAAATGTCTGAAGGAAATAACAAGGCAAACATGAGTAATTTAACCTTTTGATGTTGAACTTAGGATGATTCGCCACAGAGGACATAAGTAAACCACTTAACTTCTCTGTCTTACAAACTGTAACACATTCTGTGGTATGATATAAATATTGATATCCTACAACTCATACTCATGGGAAGGGTTACCAGAATCTCTCTGTTGCAAAATACCACTCTTTCTGGCTTACATCATGACTGCATGACATCAGGATATTAGTAGTTGCCAAGATGAGCTGGAAGTGTTGAAATTTAATTTGTGAACCTGGCACTGCTGATCTGCATGAGTCCACATTTCTGTCCAACCTTTTGGCACAGCTCTAGTCAGTAGCATATTCAGAAGCATATCTTCCAAATTCAGCTCCAAATTTCTGTGAGATGTTCAATGAATGCACAACTCAGAGTACAAGGGCTTAAGTAGTTAATATTCTAAGAATTCAAAGGCTAGACTCCTTGAGAATACCCACATGAATAAATGTGTCCCATCTGGACATTTCACTCCTCTGCCAAAGCTAAACATGAGGGCTGTTATAGATTTGGACAATACCCACAGCTTCCTGAGAAGCATCTCCTAAAGATTAGGAATGCGATGATATGGTAACAAGAACTGAATTGTTTAATCGGGTCTTATCTCTATACTTCATGGCCTTTCTTTGTAATTTTTATGTCTCAGATAATATTGGAGCAAAAGTCACTTAGATTGAAATTCCGTTAAGACCATAGCCAAGCAGGTATCAAACTAGCAGTGTTAAAAGAATGTTAATTAGGCTTCCCATCTTTCTGGAAAAAAATGGCATATATAGATTTTTTAAATTGCACAAAAATATTGATTCAATATTAAGTCCCTTCACAAAGCAAGTTGAAGTAATAGTGTAATACAGTATCATTTATAAGCACTTATAATATTTGAAAAGCATTGTTAGCTTTGTTTTAATTAATCTATACCTATATGTAATTGAGGCTTAGAGAAGGCAATTCACTTTTTCAAGGTCACATAGCCTTTAAGTGGCGGAGCCTAGACATGAACCAGATAGATCTAATGCCAAAGTCCCTCATCTAAACCCTAGATGATAATGCTTCCCAATATTTTATGAGAAATATTAGTGTTGGGAGTTGGTTTCTTGATGAGCTTGGAGATATACCCAAGAGACTTGCATACAAATTAAAAAAAGTTCTTTTCTTTAAAATATATAAAATAATGACCTTTGTCATGGATCAACCACAAAAATTCCCTTCTGTCATCTGCAGATTATTAAAATATGCATATCTTCCTTAGGGTGGGGCCAGAACAAGCTTCAAGTGCCTGTTGACAGTTGAATGTACAGTCTGGGGAGAGACTTTAGACTGTAAATGAACCCTGGTTTATCCTCAGGACATAGAGAATGAGGTGGTCATTTGGGAACACTTGATCCCTGTTTGTGGACAAGGGTTTGCTGGCACCAGTGTTATCCTAACTGGGACACTCTTGGTTCAGTTTGGTAATGAGATGAGGAGTGAGTGGTGTTCACATCTATAGGAAAATCTCATCAACCTCCTTCCAACACATCACTCTCAATCCTACCCTAGTGCCAAATATACCTTAGAGAAAAAGTCAATGGTAGTGGTCCAGCTTGGGGCAAAAACTGGAAGCAACATTAAAAAAAATCTGCAATGGATGGACACTTCAAGGACTGTGATCTAATCTGGCTGTATGATTATCTAACTTTGCTGGGGCCCTTTGGACAGGCTATCCTTGTCTGTTAAGTGAAGAAGTTATACTCTAGAGATGACCTCCACACTCCCTTCCTGGTCGAAAGTCGTATGTTGAAAATGTGCAGCCTAAAAGGCAGATCCAGTCCACAGGCATATTTCCTTTGGCTTTCATGATGTTTGTTTTAAATCAAGCCCATATTTAGAAATCAAGATGTTTTAGTATAAAAACCCAGCTTTTCTAGATTCTAGAAAAATAGGAGATATAGGGGATATCCTAGAAAAATAGGAGATACAGAGCTCTGACCCTGTATTCTTACATAGCTTTGATCAGAAGGAGTGCTCCCTTGACACCCAGACTGCTTCTGTCACTGTGCTTCCCATTCAGGGTTCCTATAGGCCTTAAAGTCTGCCTCCATGGTTCTTTGATTGGATTAATTCTAAGATCCTGCCTCATCTAAATTCCTCTGAGTCTAGTCATCAGAGTACCGGCAGAGGGCCTTGTTGTACAGCAAACCACTCAAGCCATAAAAGAATCTCAGATTCTTTAGGAGAACCCACACTCACCTGGAAGCTGGCAGGGGCAGCATCCAATGACTCAGACTCTCTGCCCTGCCCATGCCCTCAGTCACTCTCTGCTACAATCTTTGTCAGATTTGTTTTCTCAGTGTTCAATCCTGCTTATGTTAACTCCCTGCTCAAAAACAAAACTGACTCCCCATTGCACACCATGTTTAACAAAGGCTCCCCTCCCAGTAGTGTGAGGCCTTCCACAGGGAGGCTCTGGTGGTCTCTCTTTCTCATCTACCCTCCAAGGGCTCCCTACTCAGACCATCAGCTGCAGCCGCCAGCTGCCCTCTGCTCTCTGAACAGACCTCACAATTCCTATCTCTGTGTTAGGGTCTCTGCTTTTCCCTCCACATGTATTACCCTCCTCCATCTCTGTCTGCCAAGATCCTATGCAATTTTTTTCAAATCCTGCCTTCTCCTTGAAGGATTATGTTATTTACAAATATCACCTCTCCTTTCCTTTGAACTCCTTGATTATTATTTTCTTTAACCTCTCAAATAGTGCTTACATCCTGCCTTGTGTTATAATGATTTTTGTTCTTGGCTAAGTTCCAGTGGTGGTAATAACAATAATAATAATAATAATAGACTTCATTCATTAAGTTCATACCATAGACTGGGCACAGTGCTAAGTTATTTCTATACAGCATCTCTTTCAGTCCTCAAAGACAGCCTGGAGGAAGGTTTTATTGGGAACTGTGATGAACAGCAGTTAAAAATACCAGTCTTTGGAGCTGAAATGTCTGTGGCTTAAATCCCAGCTCCATCCCCTACCAGCTGTGCTGCCTTGACCAAGTTTCTTAACTTTCCTAAGCCTGAGTTTTGTCATTTGTAGAAAAAGGATAATATTTATCTGCTAGAGTTGTTTGGAGGGTAATAGTGAGTGTTCAATGAATATTAGCTATTTTATGATTGTCTTCCATTTTTCAGATCAGGAAAGTGAAACTTAGAAAGTTTAAGTAACTTGTTCAGTGATATGCAGCTAGTAGGTGGTGGAACCTGGATTTTACCACAAGGCTGTCCAGTTCTGAGGCCTACTTCACTTAGCACAGTACTTTGACCATGGCTGTCACTTGGTTAATGTTGTCTAAAGCAGGATCTGAAATCTCGGAGGGCTGGGTTTTGAGTCCCAACTGTTTGTTAGCTATGTGATGGAGCATAAAATATTTAACCCCTCTAAATCTCAGTTGCCTCCCTTATAAAATGGGGATAATAATTACACCTAACCCATATGGTCATTTTAGGATTAAGTTAAATTTGATGGCTAAGTATGTAAAATATTTAGAACACAGTACTCATTCAATAAATTTTACTTACAATTATTAAACATTTGAAAATCCTGTTGAAATTCTTATCGATACTTAATACAATCAGTTTTCTTTTTTATAACATGACATACGCCTTCCTAAAAAAGTTATCACACTGCAAATTTAAGCAATAAAAATCACAAGTCTTATGGGATAACTAAGGCTAAGGGTATAATATTCAAAAACTTTGTCAGTGACGCATTAAAAAAAAGAAACACTAAAGAAAATCATCAAGCCACAAGGGAAGAGACAAAAAGAAGAAGAAGGAATAGAGAAAAGCTATAAAACAGTCAGAAAGCAATTAACAAAATGGCAATAAGAACATACCTATTAATGATCACTTTAAATATAAATGTACTAAATTCTCCAATCAAAAAACTTAAAGTGGCTGAATGTATAAAAAAACAAGACCTACCTATATGCTGCCTACAAGATCTAAACACACACAGACTTAAAGTTAAGGGATGAAAAAAAGATATTCCATGCAAATTAAAACAAAAAGAGAGCTGGGGGCAGCAATCTCATATATGATAAAATAAAGTTTAAAAAAAAAAAGCTGCAGCAAAAGACAAAGAAGGGCATTACATAATCATAAAGGGATCAATCCAAGAAGAGGATGTAACATTTGTAAATAATTATGCATCCAACATAGGAGCACGTAAATATATAAAGCAAATATTAACAGATATAAAGGAAAAATCAACAGTAACACAATGATAGTAAGGACTTTAACGCCCCCACTTACATCAAAGGATAGATCAACCAGACAAAAAAAATCTATGAGGAAACATTGGCCTTAAATGACACATTACAGCAGACGAGATTAACAGATGCATACAGAACACTGCATCCCCAAACTGCAGAATACACTTTCTTTTCAAGTGCACATGGAACATTCTCCAGGATAGATCACATGTTAGGCCACAAAACAAATCTCAATAAATTTAAGAAGATTAATATCATATCAAGCTTCTTTTCCAATCAAAACATTATGAAACTAGAAATCAATTACAAGAAAAAACTGGAACAAACACATGGAGATTAAACCACATGTTACTAAACAACCAATGGGTCAACAAAGAAACCAAATAAGAAATTTAAAAACTACTTTGAGACAAATGAAAATGGAAATACAACTTTGCAAAATCTACAGGATGCAGCAAAAGCAATTATAAGAGGCAATATCAGAGCAATACAGGTTTACTCAAGAAACAAGAAAAATTTCAAACAAGCATCTAACTTTACACCTAAAGGAACTAGAAAATGAAGAACAAGCAAAGCCCAAAGTTAGCATAAGGAATGGAATAATAAAGATCAAAGTGAAAATAATAGAAATAGACAAAAAAAACAATAGAAAAGATCAATGAAATTAAGGGCTGGTTTTTTGAAAAGATAAACAAAATTGGTAAACCTTTAGCCAGACTCATCAAGAAAAAAAAAGAGCCCAAACAAATAAAATCAAAAATGAAAGAAAAGTTACAACTTATACCACAAAAATATAAACAATCACAAGAGACTACTACAAACAACTATACAGCAACAAATTGGACAGGCTAGAAGAAATGAATAAATTCCTAGAAACATACAGTTTTCAAAGATTAAATCAGGAAGAAATAGAAAATATGAACAGACGATTAGTAGTAATGATACTGAATCAGTAATCAAAACCTCCCAACAAAAGTCTAGGATCAGATAGATTCACAGGAAAATTCTACCAAACATTTAAAGAAGAGTTAATACAACCCTTCTACAACTATTCCAAAAAATTGTAGAGGAGGGAGTGCTTTCAAACTCAATCTATGAGGCCAGAATTACCCTGATACAAAAATCAGACAAAGACACACAAAAAAGAAAGAAAGAAAGAAAGAAAGAGGAAGAAAGGAAGGAAGGAAGGAAAGGAAGGAAGGAAGGAAGGAAAGAAGGAAGGAAGGAAGAAAGAAAGAAAGACAGAAAGAAAGAAAGAAAGAAAGAAAGAAAGAAAGAAAGAAAAAGAAAAAGAAAGAAAGGAAGGAAGAAAGAAAGAAAGAAGGAAAGACAGAAAGAAAGGAAGAAAGAAAGAAAGAAAGAAAAAGAGAAAGAAAGAACATTACAGGCTGGCGGGGTGGTGGTGGTGGGATGAACTGGGAGATTGGGATTGACATATATACATTAATATATATAAAATAGATAACTAATAAGAACCTGCTGTATAAAAAATAAATAAATAAAATTCAAAAGAAAAATTACAGGCCAATATCCCTGGTGAATATAGATGCAAAAACCCTCAACAAAATATCAGCAAACCAAATTCAACAATATATAAAAAGGATCATACACCATGATCAAGTGGAATTTATTCCAGGGATGCAAGGATGATTCAATATCTATATCAGTTATTGTGAAACACCACATTAACAAAACAAAGGATAAAAATCATATGATCATGTCCATAGATGCAGAAAAAACATTTGATGAAAGTCAACATCAGATGTGATAAAAACTCTCAACAAAGTTGGTATAGAGGGAACACAACTAAACATAATAAAGACTGTATATGACAAGCCCACAACTAACATCATACTCAACGGTGAAATGCTGAAAACTTTTCCTCTGAGATCAGGAACAAGACAAGAATGCCCACTCTCACCACTTTTATTCACGTGGTACTGGATGTCCTAGCCATAATAATCAGACAAGAAAAAGAAATAAATCCATCTGAAATGGAAGGAAAGAAGTAAAACTGTCACTATTTGCAGATGGCATGATATTCTATATAGAAAAACCTAAAAACTTCACCAAAAAACAATTAGAACTAATAAATGAATTCATTAAAGTTGTAGGATACAAAATTAATATGAAGAAATCTGTTGTATTTCTATACACTAATAACAAATTATCAGAAAGAGAAATTAGGAAAACAATCCTACTTACAATTGCCTCAAGGAGAACAACATACCTAGGAAGAAATTTAACCAAGGAGTTGAAAGACTTGTACTCTGAAAACTATAAGACACTAATGAAAAAAAATTGAATAAGATACAAACAAATGGAAAGATATTTTTTGCTCATTGGTTGGAAGAATTATTGTTAAAATGTCCATACTACCCAAAGCAATTTACAGATTCAATGCAATCCCTATCAAAATACCCATGGCGGGCTTCCCTGGTGGCGCAGTGGTTGAGAATCTGCCTGCCAATGCAGGGGACACGGGTTCGAGCCCTGGTCTGGGAAGATCCCACATGCCATGGAGCAACTAGGCCCGTGAGCCACAACTACTGAGCCTGCGCGTCTGGAGCCTGTGCTTCGCAATAAGAGAGGCTGCGATAGTGAGAGGCCAGCGCACCGCAATGAAGAGTGGCCCCCACTTGCCGCAACTAGAGAAAGCCCTCGCACAGAAACGAAGACCCAACACAGCCAAAAAAAAAAAAAAAAAAAAAAAAATACCCATGGCATTTTTCACAGAACTAGAACAAATAATCCTAAAATTTGTATGAACCACAAAAGACCCCAAATAGCCAAAGTGTTCTTGAGAAAGAACAAGACTTGAAGCATCACATTCTCTAGTTTCAAACTATACTACAAAGCTATAGTGATCAAAATAGTATAGTACTGGCACAAAAACAGACACATAGATCAATGGAACAAAATAGAGCACCCAGAAATAAACCTACATTTATGTGGTCAGTTAATCTATGACAAAGGAGGCAAGAGTACACTATGGGGAAAAGACAGTCTCTTCAATAAATGGTGTTGAGAAAACTAGACCATTACCTGAAAAAGAATGAAATGATTTTTCTTACACCATAAACAAAAATAAACTAAAAATGGATTAAATGCTTTAATGTAAGACCTAAAATCATAAAACTCCTAGAAGAAAATATAGGCAGCATACTCTTTGACATCAATCTTGGCAGTATTTTTTTTGGGGGGGGGATCTGTCTCTTCAGGCAAAGCAACAAAAGAAAAAATAAACAAATGGGACTACATCAAACTAAAAGGTTTTTGCACAGGGAAGGAAACCATTAACAAAACAAAAAGGTAATCTACTGAATGGGAGAAGATACTTGTAAATGATATGTCTGATAAGGGGTTGATATCCAACATATATAAAGAATACATACAACTCAATAGCAAAAAAAAAAAAGAATTAGATTAAAAATGGGCAGAGGACCTAAATAGGCATTTTTCCAAAGAAGACACACAGATGGCCAAACAGGCACATGAAAAGATGCTCAACATCATTAATCTTCAGGGAAAAGCAAATCAAAACCACAATGAGATATCACCTCACACCTGTCAGAATAGCTACCATCAAAAAGAAAACAAATAACAAGTGTTGGTGAGGAAGTGGAGAAAAGCGTACCCTTGTGCACTGTTGGTGGGAATGTAAATTGGTGCAGCCACTATTGAAAACAGTAGAGAGGTTCCTCAAAATTTTACAGTAGAACTACAATAGGATCCAGAAATTCCACTTCTGGGTATTTATCCAAAGAAAATGAAAACACTAATTGGAAATCATATATGAATTCTGACGTTCACTGCAGCATTATGTACAAGAGCCAAGATATGGAAGTAACCTAAGTGATCATGGATAGATGAATGGATAAAGAAGATGTGGTATATATATATACAATGGAATATTACTCAGCCATAAATAAGAATGAAATTTTGCCATCTGTGACAACATGAATGGACCTAGAGGGTATTATGCTAAGTGAAATAAGTCAGATAGAGAAAGACAAATATCATATGATTTCACTTTTATGTGGAATCTTAAAAACAAAACAAATCAACAAACATAACAAAACAGAAACAGACTCATAGATACAGAGAACAAATGAGTGGTTGCCAGAGGGGAGGCGGGTGGGGGAATGGGCATTGTGGGGGGAAGGGAACTAAGAGGTACAAACCTCCAGTTACAAAATAAATGTCACAGGGATGTAATGTGCATAGGGAATATAGTTAATCATATTGTAATTACTTTTTATGGTGACAAATGGTAAGTAGACTTATCACAGTGATCATTTCATAATGTACAAAAATATCAAATCACTGTGTTGCACACCTGAAGCCAATATAATATTCTAAGTTAATTATACTTCAATAAAAAAGAAACAATAAAAACAGTAGCATAGCCTTATTGTACATTTTAAATGATTAAAAATACACAAAGAAATAATAAAATATGTAAATAGTTCAGTATGTAGGGTACTTTATCTCAAAAAATACCTGAAGTTTGCTTGTGAAATGATAGGGGAAGGATTATAGAAACTGGATAGAAAGTTGTAACAGCAGATGCTCTTAACACCAACCTGAACCAAGGTAGCTGGCATACACTTGCGATTTGGGCATGTGTGTGTGTTTGGTGTAGTCTACTAAGCTCAGCTCAACAGCTTTGTGCATTCATCTAGTGCTTCTCTCAAGTGAAATCATGTGTAAGCAAACACAGAACTCCTATTATGCTCAAACTGTTCCTTTATGTTGGAATAAATGCACATTTTCAAAACAAGCATTCAAATAAAACTGACTTGTCTTGAAATGATCATAACCCTTGTATCTCAACCTAAACCTTAATTATTATTATTAGGCACTTGAAGTATTCTGATTATATTAGACACTCAAGACCTTGAGGGCTGGGGGTTATGATGACCCTTATTTCTCAGTCTAAATTTTAACAGGGGTGTCAAGGACATATTTCCAAGGACCCACGATACTGGACTTTCGAGTTCTCTCAGACAGACTTGTTATCATCGTGTTTGTTCTTTTCTTTATCAAACTATAAATGGACAGAAAACCTCATGATTATATTTTCCTTCCTAAAATCATAATCACTCTAAGATGGATTTCTTCCAAATAGTATCGACTTACCGTCTTAATGTGAAGAGTCCCAATTCTTCTTTCATTCATTATGATTTATTCCCCTCCTCTTATTTTTACTCTCTGAGGGTCAAGAGTCTTTAAGTGGCACAGCAGAAAAAAAGTTTGGCTTCCTTCAGCAGTCTGTATTAGGCAATAAATTATGCCAAACTGCAGACCTTTGAGCAGCAAGAACTTACTTAGGAATTAACAAAGCATTTAATAGAAAAAAAGGGCCCATCAAGCAAAAGAAAGTCAATAAGAAAGATGAGTCAAACTTGGTATATACTAGGGTCCCCAGCTTGAGCCTAACACATGTTACCATCAGGGTTCAGGCCTGTCTAGGTGGACTGGATAAAAACATGTGTCTACAGATTGGTGCCTTGGATAGATTGAAGTCCATTTGCTTGAGGGACTAAGCAGCCTTCTCTGAGTGAGCACACGTTCAGGTGCTTCTCACACTTGATCAAAATTGATTTATCCTTCAGACGGTTTGTGTTTGCATGGCTAGGGAAATATATGGTACGTAGTAAAATGCAGTAACAATTCATCTGTTTGCCTTGCCATCATCCATGCCCCTTCTGAAAACAGCACCTCAATTTTGCTTTGGAATATCATCCTCCTTCACCTTCATCGTGCCTGGTTTAGGTGTACTTACCTCACCTCTAACCCCAGGGGCAATCAGAGCATTCCATCATCCAATACTAGCTATTAACTGAGAGGCAGGCATGCTATCTAATCCAGACCAATAAAAATCAGCCCTGGGATTTTTACGGGAATTGTCTGGGAGGAAAAGTTCTCTTTTTCAGATTGCATTGCTAAATTAGCAGAATGAAATCTTAGATTTTTCTAAGGGTCATCAATGCCACCACAAGACAATAGCCTGCCTGAGAATGAAATTACAACAGAGAGAAGAAATGAGAAGCATGGAAGAGATTCTAACTCCTGTTGAGTTTTTGAGGCCCTGATTTGAGTCATGTTTGGAGTTCCAACTCTGTCCCTAGACTTTTTAAAATAAAGCTAATCAATACATGTCATTGTTAGCTTAAGCATTATTGACCATCTTCCTAAACTATGAAATTTACTCCAAGATTAAAGTAGAAAGTTCTGAATTTTTTCTCCTTTAGAGTTTTTATAAGACATTATGTTGTCTCACTTTTCCATACAGTACAACTCATTCTTTAAGAAATGAAAGTTCAAAGACAAAAATTTGCACATGCAGAGAGCGACAGAAAAATATGACACTTTTTTTTAAAGCTTGGGAGGATCTGGATTTTAACATTACAGCCAGTAACCCATATGGCTATGCTGGAAAGTGTGTTTCCTAGATGTATTCAGGAGTCCTGCACAGAGAGCTTTTCTGAAAAATTAGTTTATAACTTCATAAATTTGTGGCAATTTAAATCTTTTGATTACATAAACCACTGGCTTCCATAAATCAGTTTCACTGTCTGCCAGAGTTGAGCTATACCAAATGTTTTCTCCTATTCTATATACACAGCTCCATTGTTCTGTAATAAGTTCCCAAATAACACAAATAACTGAAAATTCCATTTTTTAAAACATTGTTCTTCATTTACTTAAAATAAGAAATCTTACTCATATGCTTATAGAGAAAATGTTCATGGTGAGATAAATTCAGAACAACCTAAAATCATGAAGCGTGTTGAAATAAAGTAATTGTCCTTTAGGTCGCCTGAACTGAACTTGAAAGCAAAGCAGCTGAGAGCAGGCTCTCAACCACACATAATGGACCAGTAGTGGCAAACAGGAGCAGCAGATCTACAAATTTTCAGAGATAATTAGATGCTTAATTAAAGATCAGTTTATTGTTGTGAAGCTGCAAGTGATCCAAAATAGTGGTGTTTCATTGGTGAGAAACCCCCAAGATATAAAGCGTGAAATCATCAGTGTTAAAGTATATTTAAAAACTATCTTACACATTTGAAAGAAAATCATCAGTCTATTTTGCAACTTCAAAGAGAGATGTCTTAAGTAGGTAGAATGGAGAACCCAATCACAGGACCAAATTAAAATTGTTCAAAGTTTCCTTCAAAGTCAATTTTAGAATCATCTTAGAGGGTAAACTGGATATAACTAGAGAATATTTTATGAAGCCCTGAATTGTTCATGCAACCAAAAGCTGAAGCCAAGCTGAAGTAGGTGTCTTTATAAAACAAGTTACATTTTAATATTAAACAAATGATTGAAAGATTGAACGCAACTCAATTTTGTTTAACCTTAAAATTGGATGAAAGCAGAGAATTTTGTTGTTGAATATTCTGTTTTTATTGAGTTTATGGACAATGTTTGTGACAACATAAATTTGTGAACTGCTTTACGATAAAACGACTGAAGACATTTTAAAGAGTTTTTGGTATCCTTGGTACTGATTTTTTTAAAGTGCAATGTTTACCTATATGTGTAAAATTTATGACACAAAATTTCTGATGGGCATAGCCCACATCAGAGCTACTGTGCACTATATTTGGGTTCTCCTTACCTCAAAAATTTGCTTCATGATTTTCTCAGTCTGTCATATGGGTTGGCACAAATGTTAACATTTATTAAAAGAAAACAAAATAAAAATTACAGTAGTCTGAAATGTTTTGTTTTAGACAAATATGTGATAAAATAACAAGTAATTAAGAAGTAAAAAAATAAGAAGACTTTAAAAACTTGTTTTACTGATATGGTAGTACAGAGAAGCATAGGTGCTCATCAAGCTTCAAACCGAGAACTGGATAACTGTTTTCTATATGAAAAATAATTATTAAAAAGTAATAGGGCTTCCCTGGTGGCGCAGTGGTTGAGAGTCTGCCTGCCAATGCAGGGGACGTGGGTTCGAGCCCTGGTCTGGGAGGATCCCACGTGCTGCGGAGCAACTGGGCCCGTGAGCCACAACTACTGAGCCTGCGCGTCTGGAGCCTGTGCTCTGCAACAAGAGAGGCCGCGATAGTGAGAGGCCCGTGCACCACGATGAAGAGTGGCCCCCGCTTGCTGCAACTGGAGAAAGCCCTCGCACAGAAACGAAGACCCAACACAGCCAAAAATAAAATAAATAAATAAATAAATAAATAAATAAATAAATAAATAACTGCACGTATTTAAAAAAAAAAGATACTAAAAAGTAATAATATTGCAACATTGATTTTTTTCAATTAAAAAGTGAAAATGAGTCCATGGTTTATCTTAATAACATAAAGTTGAAAAGTTGGCTTACTTAACAAGTTATATTTTTAAGACTGCTCAACCAACTAATATAAATGCTGCCATGAATAATAAATTTGATTTTGTGTAATTTTAGCCATTTATTTTATGGTTTATTTCTACCAATGATATTCTAGTGATCAGTTTACTTGAATTACAAATTCTAGTAGTTTGTGTATTTCTTACCTAATCCATCAGAAAATTGTAAGCTATTCCCATCAGATATATTAGAGTTGCTCCATTATCGAAATCGTTATGGGTTGAAAATTCTTCTTTATATTTGTTCACATTTTAATCACTTCTCTGGTGCCATTTCTTTTTGAAAACTCTTCTTGGTCTTTTCTTAATTTAATCCAGCAGATCTAGTGTATGAATTCCAAACCGCAGGATGATATATTTTCAATTCCACTTGCCTTTGCTATATGTAGCTTGGATGAACTGTTTACAGAGTTGTTAGTATCAGTAGTTCTTCTATAAATTAGCATGGCCTGGCAGTAATCAAAGAAAATGACCAACTTCCACAGAAATCCATTACTCTGAATACCTTTCTTGGTGTATTTACTACCGTGCTCTTAATTTAGCCTCTGTATCAATGGTTCTCAAATTTTAGTATGCATAGGAATCATGTGGAGGGGGTGTTATTAAAATGCAGATTACTGGACTCCAATACAGGTCAAGAGAATCAGAATTCCAGGAGTCAGTGCATAGGAATTGATATTTTAAATAGTAATATACACCTCCTCCAATCCCAAAGTCATAGAAACACACCACTGGAGATCTTTGTTGGCAGAGATATAAAGTAAGCAATACAATAATTTTCTTTGCAAGGAGAATATTGCTCCTAACTCTGCTGTTTTTTTTGTTTTTGTTTTTTTCTTTATGTTTTTAAAAGATGGGAAAAAAACCCTGAAATATTCAGCACCAGAGATATTCAAACAGATTGCTTTTAAAACCTCTTATTTAGAGTACATGGATAGAGATGTTGATGTAGAATTTAGCCACAAGATTTTTTTTGGCTTCAAAATTATGTGAGTACATTTGTTCTAGCTTGTTGAGCAGCAGCATGAATAAAACAGGAAACACAAATCTAATTGCTGCTAAATCATGTGTCATGGCTTTTCTTATCTGTCATCCATGTAAAGTTTTTCATATGTTAATTCTTGTTAATGTGAAACTGTCAGGCAAAAGTAAAAATGTGATTAGAGTCATTCTCACCAGAATAAATGAGGGAAAAAAAGTCCGTTTCAGTATAGGTCTAAAATGTTTTGACATGTCAATTGATGCCAAATCCTGTTGTGTTGGCACTAGGAATGTTCTACACTTTCATTCATGCTGCATTAGTACCTTTTCAACACAGTTATTTCTGTAATTTGCCTTTCATTGCCTATCATGCTATCCAAGCTATATTTTCAATAGTACAGATGACTATTCAACTATCAGTTCTATTTTGAAATACTTTGAAAACTTTGAATTTCAAAGTGAGACAGGTGGAACTTCAATTATATCACGTCAGTGAGAATGTTCACTTACCACTAACACAACTCTGTCACAGAAAAACTAGGTACTATAGATTTGCTTAGCACAGCAGCAGAATCAGATGCCATCATTGGGGTTCAAAACAGCTTTGCAAAGTTCTTTTCCTATGGTTTCTGATGTCATCATAATTGCATCATTTAATGTGTACAATTTAACTTGGAAAATGATTTTTGTGTCACAAATTGCTACTGCATGACTAAACTCAGAAGAAAGAAATGGATCTCACCAGCTATCAAAAAGAGCGATCTCAGAGTAACAGAGCAGAAGGTGAAGCTATAATGAGAAGAAAGGGATAGGTGGTTGGATGTGTAATAGATGTATGTCTTAGGGCTTAGGATGTTAAGATCTCATGGGGACATGTTTACAGCCCTGAACTAGGAAAGCTCTACTCTATTTATGCACAAGGACTAGAAAATCTCCACCAGATAGTCAAGATCTCAGTAGATGGAAAAATACCCACCCCAGGCTGTGAATAGAAACAGAATCAACTTCAAGAAAGCAGAGCTTGAAGATATACCAAGCAAAAATGTAGGGGCCTGAAATCACATTATTCATATTGCATAAGCATCTCAAGCTGGCAAATTGAGTGTAAGACAAAAGAAAGATTCAGAACCTATGGCCCTCATTGCACATAAGCAGAGTTCATCATAACACCTTATAGAGAGGTCTCCATAACCAATGGCATGTGATAGCTTTCCAGAGAACATATTTCCCACTGAAGATGGTCTCATAAACAAAAATTATAAAACAAATAAAGAATTTCAGATAGGAGAGAGTCCACAGACGCAAGAAATGTGGAATTGACACCTAAGTAATTAGAGGAAATGTGATCTAAAACACTTTTTAACACTTAAAATGTTCAAAGTGATAAGAGAAGGAATCACAAAATAAGAGCAGTGAATTGGAAAATAGACAGGCTTTAGGATAAAATAAATCCTCTAGATAGATTAAACAGTAGCTTAGGCACAACAAAGAGAGAATTAGAGAAATGAAAGGAAGATCTGAAGAAATCATCTAGAATGTAGCTCAGAGAAATAAAGAGATGTAAGGCATGAAGACTTCCAAAATAAGTCTAATATGAGTTCCAGAAGGAAAGAATAGGTTAGAGGAAATATTCAAGAAATAATAACTAAGAACTTTTGGAACTGAAGTAAGACATGAATCTTCAAATTGAAGATATATACTTAGTCTTGAGAAAGAGAGTGAAAAGAAGTCTACACCTAAATAAATCACAATGACACTGAAGAACATGAAGGATTAAAAACGTTTAAGATTTGTCAAGAAAAAAAGATATATCTTCTAAAAAAATCAGTTAGAATGATGGCATATTTCCTCTCAGCAAAAAAAGATTATTATTATACAAACAAATAATTTTCAAAATATTTAGGTAAAGTTAATGTTACTATAGAATTCTACCCCCATTTAAGAGCAAAACAAAATAAAGACATTCAGCCAAAAAGGATATTAATACTTTCCAACAGAAGTACTCAAACCACTGATATATAATTGAGATTACAAAAATTCAGTGAAATCCTACATAATGGTTTCATTTCACATTTTTTTCCTATTACAAACATAGTTTACAACTTCAGGTGAACAGTTTGATGAAGCAAATATTTTAACAAATACAGTTTTTTAAAACAAACATGTTTGGTCTCTAGGTTACAAGTCAAGCTGCCAAGTTTCTTTGTCTTTAGCAAACAAACTTAAAGATACTCAACTTTATGATGATAAGATTAAAAAACTAAAAAATTTAATGCAATTTTGTAGTAACTCACCAGTTAAAATTTGCTAACCTGTTATTTCTGTGATCTATGATTTGATCAGAGATCTACCATTCCAAAGACCATGGTAACTATCTTCTCATTCTCAAAATTTCTAATTAAACTCAATAAAGGCTTAAAACCTATGACCATTCTTTTTAGGAAAATCTAAATTAAAGAAATTGGGCTTAGAATTTTTTATTTCTGCAAAAGACTAAGAGTTTCCAATCTCTAAATTATCACTGAAAGAACTGCCAATGAATATGTTTTAACAAGATGAAAAAAGATCGCAGAGGAAAAAATGTCAGGCAAGTAGCAATGATGAGCAAGAAAATCAGAGATATGATTTGGTAAACAGAGATAAATTTTGAGTTCTGGTTACAATTAACCTGGGAGAACAGTTAGAAAATGATGTAAAACTTAAACACTAGAGCACAACAAGGATATTGGAGAAGGAATTTAGAAAGAAGTTAAACTGTACTAAGGTCCTCGTCTGTTCAAACAAGGATATTGACTAAAAAGAGACTATGTTATAAAATTATAAAAATTAAGAATGAGTGGAAAAAATAAAATGAAATTCAAAAAAAAAGGAAAAAAATAAAACAATTCAGTGCAAATAGCAGGGGGGATGGATAAAACAGTACTGGCAAAATGTTGATAATGGTGGTAATTTTCATAGCTGAATGATGGGTATATATGGAATCATATATATATGGGTATATATGGAATCATTATACTATCCAAAAAAAATGAGTGGAAAAGAATATGGTAAACCATTAATAATATTAAATATTTATAGCTTAAGGATGAACACTATGTATTACTCTTAAAATAGGAGAATAAATAAAAATATACCAGAGAAAACTTTCACCAATAAAAGTCACAAAGGGAAAAGTAAAAGATGGAAAAAATCCTATTAAATAGAAAAACGGAGATAGTAATGATAAGGTGGAATATATTATGAATTATAATAATTGTAAACAGTTGGAGATTTTGAAACTGGGATAAAAAATGAAATGCAGGCATTCAGTTATTTACAAAAGATACACATAAAACCAAATGACAGAAGCCTAGATATCAAATGATCATGAAAAGAGAGCTGACATAAAATATTAATTGGAACAGAATTTAAGGCAAAAAGCTTGAATTGAGATATAGATACAAATAATGATGCATTTAAAGCTGTAACAATCCTGCACAGGTATCTACATAATAACCTGAAAACTATAAAACAAAAGTTGGCAGAATTACTAGGAGAAATGGACAAATATATGATCATAGGTGGATAATTTTAAATGTCTCTAAAGAACTGCTTGTATAAGCAAATGAAAGCTTAATATGAATAAGAAGAGTTGAATAGCACAATTAATAAATTCAATGTAAAAGATATGCACACACACTATCCCATAAAGAAGGTACAGACATTCTCTTCAAACGCATGAGGAAAGTTTATAAGAGTCCACCACAACAGGACTCCTCAATGAGAATCTTAAAAGGGAAATTATACAAATGTTCTTTGATTAAAAAGCAATGAATGAGAAATTAACAGCAAAACTGACAATGACACAAAGCATATGGCTTTGGGGGTAAGAGCATGAACCCCAGTGCCAGGCAGCCTGGGTTTCTTAGCTAACCAGCTATGTAACCTTAGGCAGGCTACTTAATCTCTCTACACTTCAGTTTCTACATCTGTAAAATAGCAGTAATATTAAAAGCTAACTCATAGGATTCTTCTGAGGATTAGTTAACAGATGAGTTCATATATTAGTTAACATAGGAAATTCTGAGTTAATATACAGAAAGCACACTGAACAGCAACTAACACAAAAGAAATACTATACAAGGTCAGCTATTTTTATCTATCATATCTTATTTATTTTAGTAAGAAGAGTTGGTAGCAAATATTAAAAATGTGCAACTCCAGACAAGAGGGCAGACAGCAGAAGCAAGAACTACAATCCTGCAGCCTGTGGAACAAAAACCACATTCACAGAAAGATAGACAAGATGAAAAGACAGAGGGCTATGTACCAGATGAAGGAACAAGATAAAACCCCAGAAAAACAACTAAATGAAGTGGAGATAGGCAACCTTCCAGAAAAAGAATTCAGAATAACAATAGTGAAGATGATCCAGGACCTCGGAAAAAGAATGGAGGCAAAGATGGAGAAGATGCAAGAAATGTTTGACAAAGACCTAGAGGAATTAAAGAACAAACAGAGATAAACAATACAATAACTGAAATGAAAACTACACTAGAAGGAATCAATAACAGAATAACTGAGGCAGAAGAACACCTAAGTGACCTAGAAGACAGAATGGTGGAATTCACTGCTGTGGAACAGAATAAAGAAAAAAGAATGAAAAGAAATGAAGACAGCCTAAGAGACCTCTGGGACAACATTAAATGCAACAACATTCGGATTATAGGGGTCCCAGAAGGAGAAGAGAGAGAGAAAGGACCCAAGAAAATATTTGAAGAGGTTATAGTCGAAAACTTCCCTAACATGCGAAAGGAAATAGGCATCCAAGTCAAGGAAGCACAGAGAGTCCCATACAGGATAAACCCAAGAAGAAACACACCAAGACACATAGTAATCAAATAGGCAAAAATTAAAGACAAAAAAAATTTATTAAAAGCAGCAAGGGAAAAATGACAAACAAAATACAAGGGAACTCCCATAAGGTTAACAGCTGATTTCTCAGCAGAAACTCTACAAGTCAGAAGGGAGTGGCGTGATATACTTAAAGTGATGAAAGGGAAGAACCTACAACCAATATTACTCTACCCGGCAAGGATCTCATTCACATTCGATGGAGAAATCAAAAGCTTTACAGACAAGCAAAAGCTAAGAGAATTCAGCACCACCAAACCAGCTCTACAACAAATGCTAAAGGAACTTCTCTAAGTGGGAAACACAAGAGAAGAAAAGGACCTACAAAAACACACCCAAAACAATTAAGAAAATGGTCATAGAAACATACATATCAATAATTACCTTAAACGTGAATGGATTAAATGCTCCAACCAAAAGACACAGACTTGCTGAATGGATACAAAAACAAGACCCATATATGTTGACTGCAAGAGACCCACTTCAGACCTAGGGACACATACAGACTGAAAGTGAGGGGATGGAAAAAGATATTCCATGCAAATGGAAATCAAAAGAAAGCTGGAGTAGCAATACTCATATAAGATAAAATAGACTTTCAAATAAAGAATGGTACAGCAGACAAGGAAGGACACTACATAATAATCAAAGGATCAACCCAAGAAGAAGATATGACAATTATAAATATATATGCACCCAACATAGGAGCACCTCAATACGTAAGGCACCTGCTAACAGCTCTAAAAGAGAAAATCAACAGTAACACAATAATAGTGGGGGACTTTAAAACCTCACTTACACCAATGGACACATCATACAAAATAAAATAAATAAGGAAACAGAAGCTGTAAATGACACAATAGACCAGATAGATTTTATTGATATTTATAGGACATTCAATCCAAAACCAGTAGATTACACTTTCTTCTCAAGTGCACACGGAACATTCTCCAGGATAGATCACATCTTGGGTCACAAATCAAGCCTCAGTAAATTTAAGAAAATTGAAATCATATCAAGCATCTTTTCTGACCACAATGCTATGAGATTAGAAATGAATTATGGGGAAAAAACTATAAAAACCACAAACACATGGAGGCTAAACAATACGTTACTAAATAACCAAGAGATCACTGAAAAAATCAAAGAGGAAATAAAAAAATACCTAGAGACAAATGACAATGAAAGCACGACGATCCAAAACCTAAGGGATGCAGCAAAAGCAGTCCTAAGAGGGAAGTTTACAGCTATACAAGCCTACCTCAAGAAACAAGAAAAATCTCAAATAAACAATCTAACCTTACAGCTAAAGGAACTAGAGAAAGAAGAGCAAACAAAACCCAAAGTTAGCAGAAGGAAAGAAATCATAAAGATCAGAGCAGAAATAACTGAACTACAAACAAAGAAAACTATAGCAAAGATCAATAAAACTAAAAGCTGATTCTTTGAGAAGATAAACAAAATTGGTAAACCATTAGCCAGACTCATCAAGAAAAAGAGGGAGAGGACTCAAACCAATAAAATTACAAATCAAAAAGGAGAAGTTACAACAGACACCGCAGAAATACAAAGCATCTTAAGACACTACTAAAAGCAACCCTATGCCAATAAAATGGACAACCTGGAAGAAATGGACAAATTCTTAGAAAGGTATAACCTTCCAAGAGTGAACCAGGAAGAAATAGAAAATATGAAAAGACCAATCACAAGTAATGAAATTGAAACTGTGATTAAAAATCTTCCAACAAACAAAAGTCCAGGACCAGATGGCATCACAGGTGAATTCTATCAAACATTTACAGAAGAGCTAACAGCCATCCTTCTCAAACTCTTCCAAAAAGTTGCAAAGAAAGGAACACTCCCAAACTCATTCTATGAGGCCACCATCACCATGATACCAAAACCAGACAAAGATACTACAAAAAAAGAAAATTACAGACCAATATCACTGATGAATATAGATTCAAAGATCCTAAACAAAATACTAGCAAACAGAATCCAACAACAAATTAAAAGGATCATACACCATGATCAAGTGGGATTAATCCCAGGGATGCAAGGATTCTTCAATATATGCAAATCAATGTGATACACCATATTAACAAATTGAAGAATAAAAACCATATGATCATCTCAATAGATGCAGAAAAAGCTTTTGACAAAATTCAACACCAATTTATGATAAAAACTCTCCAGTAAGTGGGCATAGAGGGAACCTACCTCAATATGATACAGGCCATATACGACAAACCCACAGCAAACATCATTCTCAATGGTGAAAAACTGAAAGCATTTCCTCTAAGATCAGGAATAAGACAAGGATGTCCACTCTCACCACTATTATTCAACATAGTTCTGGAGGTCCTAGCCCCGGCAATCAGGGAAGAAAAAGAAATAAAAGGAATACAAACTGGAAAAGAAGAAGTAAAACTGTCACTGTTTGCAGATGACACGATATTATACATAGAGAATCCTACAAATGCCACCAGAAAATTACAAGAGCTAATCAATGAATTTGGCAAAGTGGCAGGATACAAAATTAATGCACAGAAATCTCTTGCATTCCTATACACTAATGATGAAAAATCTGAAAAAGAAATTAAGGAAACACCCCCATTTACCACTGCAACAAAAAGAATAAAATACCTAGGAATAAAACTACCTAGGGAGACAAAAAACCTGTATGCAGAAAACTATAAAACACTGATGAAAGAAATTAAAGATGATACCAACAGATGGAGAGATATACCATGTTCTTGGATTGGAAGAATCAATATTGTGAAAATGACTATACTACCCAAAGCCATCTACAGATTCAATACAATCCCTATCAAATTACCAATGGCATTTTTTATCGAACTAGAACAAAAAATCTTAAAATTTGTATGGAGTCACAAAAGACCCCGAATATACTAAGCAGTCTTGAGGGAAAAAAAAGGAGCTGGAGGAATCACACTCTGTGACTTCAGACTATACTACAAAGCTACAGTAATCAAGACAATATGTACTGGCACGAAAACAGAAACATAGATCAATGGAACAAGATAGAAAGCCCAGAGATAAACCCACGCACCTATGGTCAACTAATCTATGACAAAGGAGGCAAGGATATACAATGGAGAAAAGACAGTCTCTTCAATAAGTGGTGCTGGGAAAACTGGACAGCTATATGTAAAAGAATGAAATTAGAACACTCCGTAACACCATACACAAAAATAAACTCAAAATGGATTCGAGATCTAATTGTAAGACCGGACACTATAAAACTCTTAGAGGAAAACATACGAAGAACACTCTTTGACATAAATCACAGCAAGATCTTTTTTGATCCACCTCCTAGAATAATGGAAATGAAAACAAAAATAAACAAATGGGACCTAATGAAACTTCAAAGCTTCTGCACAGCAAAGGAAACCATAAACAAGATGAAAAGACAACCCTCAGAATGAGAGAAAATATTTGCAAACGAATCAATGGGCAAAGGATTAATCTCCAAAATATATTAACAGCTCATGTAGCTCAATATTAAAGAAACAAACAACCCAATCCAAAAATGGGCAGAAGACCTAAATAGACATTTCTCCAAAGAAGACATACAGATGGCCAAGAAGCACATGAAAAGCTGCTCAACATCTCTAATTATTAAAGAAATGCAAATCAAAACTACAATGAGGTATCACCTCACACCAGTTAGAATGGGCATCATCAGAAAGTCTACACACAACAAATGCTGGAGAGGGTGTGGAGAAAAGGGGAACCTCTTGCAATGTTGGTGGGAATGTAAATTGATACAGCCACTATGGAGAACAGTATGGAGGGTCCTTAAAAAACAAAAAATAGAATTACCATATGATCCAGCAATCCCACTACTGGGCATATACCCAAAGAAAACCATAATTCAAAAAGACACATGCACCGCAATGTTCATTGTAGTACTATTTACAATAGCCAGGTCATGGAAGCAACCTAAATGCCCATCGATAGACGAATGGATAAAGAAGTTGTGTTACATATATACAATAGAATACTACTCAGCCATAAAAAGGAATGAAAATGGGTCATTTGTTGAGACGTGGATGCATCTAGAGACTGTCATACAGAGTGAAGTAAGTCAGAAAGAGAAGAACAAATATCGTATAGTAACCCATGTATGTGGAACCTAGAAAAATGTTACAGGTGAACCGGTTTGCAGGGCAGAAGTTGCGACACAGACGTAGAGAACACATGTATGGACACCAAGGGAGGAAAGCCGCGGTGGGGTGGGGATGGTGGTGTGATGAATTGGGCGATTGGGATTGACATGTATACACTGATGTGTATAAAATTGATGACTAATGAGAACCTACTGTATAAAAAAATAAATAAAATTCAAAAATTAAAAAAAATGTGCAATTCCAAACGGTGGGTATATAAATATGTAGTACATAAATCTTTGACTATTCTAAACTTTTAAGATTGAGGAGCTACAAGATGGTGGAAGAATAAGACATGGAGATCACCTTCCTCCTCACAAATACATCAGAAATACATCTACATGTGGAACAACTCCTACAGCACACCTACTGAATGCTGGCAGAAGACCTCAGACCTCCCAAAAGGCAAGAAACTCCCCACGTACCTGGATAGGGTAAAAGAAAAAAGAAAAATCAGAGAGAAAGAATAGGGATGGGACCTGCACCAATGGGAGGGAGCTGTGAAAGAGGAAAGGTTTCCACACACTAGGAAGCCCCTTCGCAGGCGGAGACTGCTGGTGGAGGAGGGGGGGAGCTTCGGAGCCACGGAGGAGAGCACAGCAACAAGGGTGCGGGGAGCAAAGCAGAGAGATTCCCGCACAGAGGATCGGTGCCGAGCAGCACTCACCAGCCCGAGAGGCTTGTCTGCTCACCCGCCGGGGCGGGCGGGGGCTGGGAGCTGAGGCTCTGGCTTCGGAGGTCGGATCCCAGGGAGAGGACTGGGGTTGGTGGCATGAACACAGCCTGAAGGGGCTAGTGTGCCACAGCTAGCCGAGAGGGAGTCCGGGAAAAAGTCTGGAGCTGCCGAAGAGGGAAAATACTTTTTCTTGCCTCTTTGTTTCCTGGTGCGCGAGGAGAGGGGATTCAGAGCGCCACTTAAAGGAGCTCCAGAGACAGGTGCGAGCCGCGGCTACCAGCACGGACCCCAGCGAAGGGCATGGGATGCTAAGGCTGCTGCTGCCGCCACCAAGAAGCCTGTGTGCGAGCACAGGTCACTATCCACACCTCCCCACCCGGGAGCCTGTGCAGCCCGCCACTGCCAGGGTCCCGTGATCCGGGGACAACTTCCCCAGAAGAACACACGGCGCACCTCTGGCTGGTGCAACGTCACACCGGCCTCTGCTGCCACAGGCTCGTCCCCCATTTGTACCCCTCCCTCCCCCCGGCCTGAGTGAGCCAGAGACCCCCAATTAGCTGCTCCTTTAACCCTGTCCTGTCTGAGCGAAGAACAGACGCCCTCAGGCGACCTACACGCAGAGGCAGGTCCAGATCCAAAGCTGAACCCTGGGAGCTGTGCAAAGAAGAGAAAGGGAAATTTCTCCCAGCAGCCTCAGGAGCAGCGGATTAAATCTCCACAGTCAACTTGATGTACCCTACATCTGTGGAATACCTGAACAGACAATGAATCATCCCAAATTGAGGAGGTGGATTTTGGGAGCAACGGTATATATATTTTTTCCCTTTTTTCTTTTTGTGAGTGTGCATGTGTATGTTTCTGTGTGTGATTTTGTCAGCATAGCTTTGCTTTTACCATGTGTCCTAGGGTTCTATCTGTCTGCTGTTTTTTTTATTATTATTTAAAAAACGTTTTTTTCTCAATAATTACTTTTTATTTTAATAACGTTATTTTATTTTATTTTACTTTATTTTATTTTATTTTGTCTTCTTTCTTTCTTTCTTTTTTTTCTCCCTTTTATTCTGAGCCATGTGGAGGACAGGCTCTTGGTGCTCCAGCCAGGCATCAGGGCTGTGCCACTGAGGTGGGAGAGCCAAGTTCAGGACACTGGTCCACAAGAGACCTCCCAGCTCCACGTGATATCAAATGGCAAAAATCTCTCAGAGATTTCCATCTCAATGCCAAGACCCAGCTCCACTGAATGACCAACAAGCTACAGTGCAGGACACCCTATGCCAAACAACTAGCAAGACAGGAACACAACCCCACCCATTAGCACAGAGGTTGCCTAAAATCATAATAAGGCCACAGACACCCCAAAACACACCACCAGATGTGGACATGCCCACGAGAAAGACAAGATCCAGCCTCATCCACCAGAACACAGGCACCAGTCCCCTCCACCAGGAAGCCTACACAACCCACTGAACCAACCTTAGCCACTGGGGACAGACACCAAAACAATGGGAACTACAAACCTGCAGCCTGCAAAAAGGAGACCCCAAACACAGTAAGTTAAGCAAAATGAGAAGACCGAGAAATACACAGCAGATGAAGGAGCAAGGCAAAAATCCACCAGACCAAACAAATGAAGAGGAAATAGGCAGTCTACCTGAAAAAGAATTCAGAATATTGATAATAAAGATGAAACAAAATCTTGGAAATAGAATGGAGAAAATTCAAAAAACGTTTCACAAGGACCTAGAAGAACTAAAGAGCAAACAAACAATTATGAACAACACAATAAATCAAATTAAAAATGCTCTAGAAGGGATCAATAGCAGAATAACTGAGGCAGAAGAACGGATAAGTGACCTGGAAGATAAAATAGTGGAAATAGCTACTGCAGAGCAGAATAAAGAAAAAAGAATGAAAAGAATAGAGGACAGTCTCAGAGACTTCTGGGACAACAATAAATGCACCAACATTCAAATTATAGGGGTCCCAGCAGAAGAAGAGAAAAAGAAATGGACTGAGAAAATATTTGAAGAGATTATAGTTGAAAACTTCCCTAATGTGGGAAAGGAAATAGTTAATCAAGTCCAGGAAGCACAGAGAATCCCATACAGGATAAATCCAAGGAGAAACACGCCAAGACACATATTAATCAAACTATCAAAAATTAAATACAAAGAACAAATATTAAAAGCAGCAAGGGAAAAACAACAAGTAACACATAAGGGAATCCCCATAAGGTTAACAGCTGATCTTTCAGCAGAAACTCTGCAAGCCAGAAGGGAGTGGCAGGACATATTTAAAGTGATGAAAAAGAAAAACCTACAACCAAGATTATTCTACCCAGCAAGGATCTCACTCAGATTTCACAGAGAAATTAAAAGCTTTACAGGGGCTTCCGTGGTGGCGCAGTGGTTGGGAATCTGCCTGCTAATGCGGGGGACATGGGTTTGAGCCCTGATCTGGGAGGATCCCACATGCCACGGAGAAACTGGGTCCGTGAGCCACAATTGCTGAGCCTGCGCGCCTGGAGCCTGTGCTCCGCAGCAGGAGAGGCCGCGATAATGAGAGGCCCGCGCACCGCGATGAAGAGTGGCCCCCACTTGCCACAACTAGAGAGAAAGCCCTCGCACAGAAACGAAGACCCAACACAGCCATAAATAAATTAATTAATTTAAAAAAAAAAAGCTTTACAGACAAGCAAAAGCTAAGAGAATTCAGCACCACCAAACCAGCTTTACAACAAATGCTAAAGGAACTTCTCTAGGTAGAAAACACAAGAGAAGGAAAAGACCTACAATAATAAACCCAAAACAATTCAGAAAATGGTAATAGGAACATACATATCCATAATTACCTTAAATGTAAATGGATTAAATGGTCCAACCAAAAGAGACTGGCTGAATGGATACAAACACAAGATCCATATATATGCTGTCTACAAGAGACCCACTTTAGACCTAGGTTCACATGCAGACTGAAAGTGAGGAAATGGAAAAAGATATTCCATGCAAATGGAAATCAAAAGAAAGCTGGAGTAGCAATTCTCATATCAGACAAATAGACTTTAAAACAAAGACTATTACAAGAGACAAAGAAAGACACTACATAATGATCAAGGGATCAATCCAAGAAGAAGATATAACAACTGTAAATATTTATGCACCCAACATAGCAGCACCTCAATACATAAGGCAAATACTAACAGCCATAAAAAGGGAAATCGACAGTAACACAATCATAGTAGGGGAATTTTAAAACCCCACTTTCACCAAGGGACAGATTATCCAAAATGAAAATAAAAAAGGAAACACAAGCTTTAAATGATACATTAAACAAGATGGACTTAATTGATATTCATAGGATATTCCATCCAAAAACAACAGAATACACTTTCTTCTCCAGTGCTCATGGAACATTCTCCAGGATAGATCATATCTTGGGTCACAAATCAAGCCTTCATAAATTTAAGAAAATTGAAATCATATCAAGTATCTTTTCCGACCACAACGCTATGAGACTAGATATCAATTACAGGAAAAAATCTGTAATAAATACAAACACATGGAGGCTAAACAACACACTAATTAATAACCCAGAGATCACTGAAGAAATCAAAGAGGAAATGAAAAAATACCTAGAAAAAAATTACAATGAAAACACAACAACCCAAAACCTATGGGATGAAGCAAAAGCAGTTCTAAGAGGGAAGTTTATACCAATACAATCCTACCTTAAGTAAAAAGAAACATCTCAAATAAAGAACCTAACCTTACACCTAAAGCAATCAGAGAAAGAACAAAAAAACCCCAAAGTTAGCAGAAGGCAAGAAATCATAAAGATCAGATCAGAAATAAATGAAAAAGAAATGAAGGAAACGATAGCAAAGATAAATAAAACTAAAAGTTGGTTCTTTGAGAAGACAAAAAAAATTGATAAACCATTAGTCTGACTTACCAAGAAAAAAAGGGAGAAGACTCAAGTCAATAGAATTAGAAATGAAAAAGGAGAAGTAACAACTTACACTGCAGAAATACAAAGGATCATGAGAGATTACTACAAGCAACCCTATGCCAATAAAATGGACAACCTGGAAGAAATGGACACATTCTTAGAAATGCAAACCTTCTGAGACTGAACCAGGAAGAAATACAAAATATGAAAAGACCAATCACAAGCACTGAAATTGAAACTATGATTAAAAGTCTTCCAATAAAAAAAGCCCAGGACCAGATGGCTTCACAGGCGAATTCTATCAAACATTTAGAGAAGAGCTAACACCTATCCTTCTCAAACTCTTCCAAAATATAGCAGAGGGAGGAACACTCCCAAACTCATTCTACGAGGCCACCATCACTCTGATACCAAAACCAAAGATGTCACAAAGCAAGAAAACTACAAGCCAATATCACTGATGAACATAGATGCAAAAATCCTCAACAAAATACTAGGAAACAGAATCCGACAGCATATTAAAAGAATCATACATTATGATCAAGTGGGGTTTATCCCAGGAACGCAAGGATTCTTCAATATATGCAAATCAATCAATGTGATACACCATATTAACAAACTGAAGGAGAAAAACCATAGGATCATCTCAATAGATACAGAGAAAGCTTTTGACAAAATTCAACACCCATTTATGATAAAAACCCTCCAGAAAGTAGGCATAGAGAGAACTTTCCTCAACATAATAAAGGCCGTATATGACAAACCCACAGCCAACATCATCCTCAATGGTGAAAAACTGAAACCATTTCCACTAAGATCAGGAAAAAGACAAGGTTGCCCACTCTCACCACTATTATCTAACATAGTTTTGGAAGTTTTGGCCACAGCAATCAGAGAAGAAAAAGAAATAAAAGGAATCCAAATCAGAAAAGAAGAAGTAAAGTTGTCACTGTTTGCAGATGACATGATACTATACATAGAGAATCCTAAAGATGCTACCAGAAAACTGCTAGAGCTAATCAATGAATTTGGTAAAGTAGCAGGATACAAAATTAATGCACAGAAATCTCTTGCATTCCTATACACTAATGATGAAAAACCTGAAAGTGAAATTAAGAAAACACTCCCATTTACCACTGCAACCAAAAGAATAAAATATCTAGGAATAAACCTACCTAAGGAGACAAAAGACCTGTATGCGGAAAATTATAAGACATTGATGAACTAAATTAAAGATGATTCAAATAGATGGAGAGATATACCATGTTGTTGGATTGGAAGAATAAACATTGTGAAAATGACTATACTACCCAAAGCAATCTACAGATTCAATGCAATCCCTATCAAACTACCACTGGCATTTTTCACAGAACTGGAACAAAAAATTTCACAGTTTGTACGGAAACACAAAAGGCCCCAAATAGCCAAAGCAATCTTGAGATAGAAAAATGGAGCTGGAGGAATCAGGCTCCCTGACTTCAGACTATATTACAAAGCTACAGTAATCAAGACAGTAGGGTACTGGCACAAAAACAGAAATATAGATCAATGGAACAGGATAGAAAGCCCAGAGATAAACCCACGCACATATGGTCACCTTATCTTTGATAAAGGAGGTAAGAATAAACAGTGGAGAAAAGACAGCCTCTTCAATAAGTGGTGCTGGGAAAACTGGACAGCTACATGTAAAAGAATGAAATTAGAACACTCCCTAACACCATACACAAAAATAAACTCAAAATGGATTAAAGACCTAAATGTAAGGCCAGACACCATCAAACTCTTAGAGGAAAACATAGGCAGAACACTCTATGACATAAATCACAGCAATATCCTTTTGACCCACCTCCTAGAGAAATGGAAATAAAAATAAAAATAAACAAATGGGACCTAATGAAACGTAAAAGCTTTTGCACAGCAAAGGAAACCATAAACAAGACGAAAAGACAACCCTCAGAATGGGAGAAAGTATTTGCAAATGAAGCAGCTGACAAAGGATTAATCTCCAAAACATACAAGCAACTCATGCAGCTCAATATCAAAAAAACAAACAACCCAATCCAAAAATGGGCAGAAGACCTAAATAGACATTTCTCCAAAGAAGATATACAGATTGCCAACAAACTCATTAAAGAATGCTCAACATCATTAATCATTAGAGAAATGCAAATCAAAACTACAGAGATATCATCTCACACCGTTCAAAATGGCCATCATCAAAAAATCTACACAGAATAAATGCTGGAGAGGGTGTGGAGAAAAGGGAACACTCTTGCACTGTTGGGGGGAATGTAAGTTGATACAGCCACTATGGAGAACAGTATGGAGGTTCCTTAAAAAACTAAAAATAGAACTACCATATGACCCGCAATCCCACTACTGGGCATATACCCTGAGAAAACCATAATTCAAAAAGAGTCATGTACCAAAATCTTCATTGCAGCTCTATTTACAATAGCCAGGACACGGAAGCAACCTAAGTGTCCATCAACAGATGAATGGATATAGAAGATGTGGCACATATATACAATGGAATATCACTCAGCCATAAAAAGGAACGAAACTGAGTTATTTGTAGTGAGGTGGACGGAGTTAGAGGCTGTCATACACAGTGAAGTAAGTCAGAAAGAGAAAAACAAATACCGTGTGCTAACACATATATATGGAATCTAAAAAAAAAAAAAAAAAAAAAAAAAGAAAATGGTCAGAAGAACCTAGCGGCAAGATGGGAATAAAGATGCAGACCTACTAAAGAATGGACTTGAGGATATGTGGAGGGGGAAAGGTAAGCTGGGACGAAGTGAGAGAGTGGCATGGACATATATACGCTACCAAACGTAAAATAGATAGCTAGTGGGAGGCAGCCACATAGCACAGGGAGATCAGCTCGGTGCTGTGTGACCACCTACAGGGGTGGGATAGGGAGGGTGGGAGGGAGGGAGATGCAAGAGGGAAGAGATATGGTGACATATGTATATGTATAACTGATTCACTTTTTTATAAAGCAGAAACTGACACACCATTGTAAAGCAATTATACTCTAATAAAGATGTTTAAAAAAATGGAAAAAAAATAAATTTTTAAGATTTATTTTAAAAAATTGTAGGGAGGAAGGGAAGAGGGAAGGGAGAAAGAAAGGAAGGAAGAAAGAATGAAAACAGAAGTAGGAAAAATGGGAAAGGAAAACTTCAGGTGGCAAGGCAGAAGGAGCAAAAGACAGGAGATAATCTTGTCCCTATAGCCCAAAATATGTTGAGGCCTAGTAAAATGCAGATTATCTTTAAATAAAATAGAAATATATTAACATAATTAAGTAACAGTTGTAAGGAGAATATTGCAAAATGGAGAATAATCACCTAGGAATGTCCAATTATAGTTACCTGTCTCTTAAAACTTTTGCTCTTAAATTGAATGAAAGTATCAGGCCATCCACTTCGTCCAGAGGAAGTTATGCAAAAACACACTTCAAATTCGTAAAATTCAACCCATGTCTTCACCCTCTATCACCCTTACCCTGTATCATATTTTTTCTTTTTCCATAGTGTTTATAACACTCAAACATACTATACAATTTAATTGTTTATGATGTCTATTGTTTATCTTTCCCTTTGCAAGACTGTAAATTCAGAGGGTATTGTTCTTTGTCTATTTTTTTCACTGATTCTTCTCAACACCTAGAACAGTGCCTGGTACAAATAGTAGGACCTCAATAAATACTTGCAAATGAAGGAATGAATGAACAAGGGCTTCAAAGCAAGTGCACCGTATTTGTTTCCCTTTTACAAGTATAGCATAAGTAACGTAGTTCTGACGGAGACAATTTTCAAATTTTTATAAGGAAAACTTGAAACAAATCATCAGGGGCTACTTTTTAATATCAGAAAGTATCACAGGGTTGTTATTTCTTGAAGAAATCTAGAGTTTGTTTTTAATAATTTATTTAAATTGCACCTTGTTTCAGAAAAGATTTCAGGTAGTTGAGTATCTGAGTCAGATGAAGCTAAAATTATTTTTAATTAAAATTAAGGGGACTTCCCTGGTGGTAAAGAATCTGCCTTACAATGCAAAGGACACGGGTTCGATCCCTGGTCAGGGAACTAAGATCCCACATGCTGTGGGGCAACTAAGCCTGTGCACCACAACTACTGAGCTCTCATGCCTTAACTAGAGCCCACGTGCCGCAAACTACAGAGCCCATGCACCCTGGAGCCTGTGCACCAGAACTAAAGAGAAAAAACCTGCACGCCACAACTAGAGAGAAGCCTGTGCGTCTCAACAAAGATCCCGCGTGCCGCAACTAAGACCTGACTCAGCCAAAAATAAATAAAATAAATAAATAATAATAAATCTCTAAAAAAATTAAAATTAAGAAGAATTTATATATATATATATTTTTTCAAACATTAAAAAGGTACTTTTTCTTAGTGTTATTATGAATGCAGGTACAATTCATATTTAATCAATATTCTTACTGCTACTTATCAATAATTTTGAAAAATAGAAAAACATATCTAAAGTTAGATTTTGTGGTATATTATTTTAGTCATTCATACCTGGAGACAGACATGTTGTGAGCTTATTGCTGAAAGACATTCATAGAGTACAATTGCAACTGTAGGAAAAAAAGACTTGATGTAGAACATGCTTGCTAAAATGCATATTGCACGAAATTACAACATATAATATTTATTGAGCATTCAATCTGTGCTAGGTTCTGTTCTAAATGATTTACATATATTAATCATTTAATTCTTACAATAATAGTATGAGTTATTACCCCATTTTACAAGATGAGGTCTTAGAGGTCCAGAGAAGTGAAGTAATTTGTCTACAATGGACAATTAGTAAGTGTTGTAGCCAAGTTCACTTGGACCCCTGGGCTCTGTCTCTCTTCAGACACTTATCCTGCAGACTCAAAGTATTTCAGTCCCCATTACAGGAGAACTTTACCGTAAAGTAAAGAATACATTAAAATAATCAGCCAATTTCCCTGACAGAGAGGTAAAGGTTACAAGTAATAAAAGAAAACACACAGGAAAAACAGAATCCCACAAAAACTGGTGTGGTGGTTTTGCAAGTAAGAATCTCATTATGTCTACTCAAGTGGTAAAAAGTTGTGAAAGACATTACAGTCAGAGGTTGTATGAAAGGTTAAATCTGAGGTATACCAGGCTATATATGTGATGTGCTGGGTAACCAAAATCAATATCTAAGAAGAGATAAACAATTCCAAACCAGGAACCGGACTGGGGCAGGCAAACCCTGAGCCATCTGAGTAATTTCCTCCTCAGATTATGTGACCATGGATGTGCCCAGGTTCCTTTCCCTGCCTACCCTAAATTGCTGATATGTGACATAAATTCACTGCTTGAGAGCAGCCCTGAGCCCAAGCTGTTCAGAGAGGAAATGGGTTCAGAGGGAGTGATTCACATCAAGGCATGCACTGGGCGTAATAACTAGCTAATTTACCACGAAAAATATTGGTCATAAAATCGAAACGTTCATGGGAATTGTTTCTTCATTATCTATATTGCAAGATTATAGACTGGAAAAAAAGAAGTGAAATTGCCATCTCAGGCTGGAACAAAATTAGCTTTTTTCATTATGAGTAAGACTGAATATTTTTATATGTTTACTGATCATTTGTAATTCTACTTTTGTGAAATTCCGATTCATCTTCATAACCCATTTTTTTTTTATTAGGCTGTTTCAGTTTCTTATTGACATATAGAAAATGTAAAAAAGTTCAAATACTAACCGTTTATCATTTGGGTTGCAAACGTTTATTCCAAGTTGTTTTCCATTTTTATTTTGTCTATATTTCTCATTGAAATACGGAACTTGAAAAGTGATATTTTCATATCTAAAGATCTTCTCTACATTAAAGTTGTTTTCACTTGAGAAAGTTTCTCATTCACACAAGAAGTAACTTTTTATTTTTAGAGATTCTTTGTACAGAATGCTGAAAATCTTAGTTGTTCTTTTTCTAATTTGTGATGAGTCTTTCATCATTTATCAAGTTATTGTATATAATACAAAAGTTATATATATTATATACATATACTTAATTAATATTTATTTATATTTCCAAGCTACAGTTCTATTTCATTGATCTCTTTTCCTCTTCTAGCACCAGTATAACACATATATTTAATAATTGTAGCTATATAATATGCTTAAAGATCAGGTAAAGTTAGAACCTTATTATTAAGCTGATTTTTCAAAATTGTATTGGCTATTCTTGCTTATTTCTCCAGATTAAGCTTTTGAAAAAACAACTTTTAATATGTTTTATATAAACACAATATAGAGAATTTAAAAAAAATTCAGAGACTAGTAATTATTTTTTCCATTATTGTTTCTCAACCACCACTTACAGTTTTCAGAGGTAACAATTATTTTGTACCACTTCAGAGATATTCTATACATAAACTAATATAATCATTTATAAGCTTGTTTGCCCCAAAACTTTACCATACTATATACACTAGCTTTTGTTTTTTACCTAATGTTATATTTTTGTAGGTTTTTTTAATGCAAGTGCAGCCAGGCTTCATCATTTATTTCAGACTTGCATAGTATTGCCTTGCTCCATGCACCATATTAATTGATTGGTCTTTACTTGGTAGATTTACATTGCTTCCAGTCTCTTATTACAACGAACAGGACTGTCAGGAGTATCCTGTTACATGTACATCAGGTTGCAGATATGAAAACATATCTATAAGGGTAAGTTTTTAGAAATGGGACTGCTGGTTCCTAAACATGGGGTTGCTGTTTCAAAGACACATCTCTTTTCTGTATTTAAAATGTTAATATTTCCATTTCTTTATCAACCCAAGGGCCCATGCCATTAGTTAGATATAAGGCACCATTTATATAAGGAAAAGAATGCTCTTTGCTTTAGAGATGTTTTGTAAATATTGTCTTTTGAATTATTTATGCTGCTTTTTGATGCTTACAACATTTCATGTAGTTGAATACATCCATCTTTTTATTTTATGGTTTCTTTTTCCATAATACTTTTATACTTTTATAGCTTCATTTTAAAATGTACATGCTTGATCCATCTAAAACTTGTTTTAGTGTAAAGAGTAAGCAAATAAAGTTGTTTATTTTTTAAATGTCTATTACAATTTTTCAACAATATTTATTGAATAATACCTGTTCTTACACACTGATCTGCAATACTACCTTAATATGATATACTACTCCCATATTGCTCGCTGTGTTTGGACTCTGTTTTGTTTCTTCAATTTACCTAGTCTATTTCAAAAATTGACATGCTGTTATTTTGTTATTATTATAATAAGTACATACCCTTACTTTAGAGAGAATTTACATTATCATGATGTTCAGTGTTTCTGTCCAAGGTTAGGGTATTTATTCGTCTTCTTTTATCTCTCACAATAGCATTTTAATATTTTGCTCATAGAACTCTTGTACATTTCTTGTTAAATTTATTCATAGCTATTAAAATTCATTCTGGTACTAAGGTAAGATGGATCAACTTCTACTTTAAATTCTAACTGGTGGTTAATTCTATATAGGAAGGCTGTCAATTTTTGTATATAAATATTTCAGCCATCTTACTGAAATATCTATTTGATTGTAATAGTTTATAAGGTAATTCCCTTGTGTTTTAAAGATATAAAATCATTTCTTCTATTAAGAATGATAATTTACCTCCTACTCTTCAAATATTTTTGCCCCTTCTTTCTCTCTCTCATCTAATGTTGACAATTATCCTAGTTAATAATAATTTATCTCATTCCCAGCTTTATTATGAATATATCTAGTGTTTTCCATTAACATGATATGGACTCTTGACTCCATCCATGTATAATAAAAATAAATCCTATTATCTATATTTTAGTAAAAGTATTTTTAAAGTCAGGAATGGATATTGAATTTTATCAAAAGAATTTCATCATCTATGGAAATTGTTATGATTTGCCCTTGTTCTCTTAATATGTTGAATTAAATTAATAATTTTCTTCATGGTAAGTCCTCTTTACACTGTTGGTATGAATCACACCTGCTCTTATTTTTTCTATTTTTTTAATTTGCTGCTGAATTTTATTTTCTCTTTTTTTTTTTCAAGATTATTATGATGTCAAAATTAATATGTGAAATTGTTTTAAAGTTTTTATTTGTGCTTTGTTGGATTTGGGTGTCAGTATCATGGAGGCTGAATACTGAACTGTGACGATAAAAAGCATGAACCCTTAAGCCAGACTAGCCAGGTTCAGATCAGCTCTGCTGTTAGGGACTACATGACTTTGGGCAAACTATCCAACCTCTCTGTATGTCTACTTCTTTCTTACTATTAGGATGTAACTCTTCAAGTCCCAAATGAAAGCCTAAGTATGTGGTAACAAGGACCCTCCTTTTGTTAAAATAACTATGTAAACTTTGTTCACTGTCCAGCCATTACATTTTCATTTCTACTATGCCCTTGATATCAAAGCTTACACTTTATTTGAAGCTTAGCATCATCCTACATTTTGGTTTGCTTCAACATAGGGTAATGAATGACATTCTTGTATAATGTTTTATTTGCCAGCAAGGTTTTTTTTGCCCTTTTTTAAAAAATTGCAGTATAGTTCATTTACAATGTTGTGTTAGTTTCAGGTATACAGCACAATGATTCAGTTATACATATATATATATATATATATATATATATATATATATATATATATATATATATATGATTTATTTTTCAGATTCTTTTCCATCATAGGTTATCACGAGATATTGAATATAGTTCCCTGTGCTATACCGTAGGTCCTTGTTGTTATATATAGTAGAATGTATCCGTTAATCCCAAACTCCTAATTTATCTCTCCCCCCACCCCTGCTATCTCCTTTGGTAAGTTTGCTTTCCATGAAGGACCCTCTTTTTGATAGGATTTAAACTCTAACTTTTGTCCCCATCCTTGTAAGTCTGTCAATAGCCCTGCTCAGTTTTTCTGCCCGTCATCCACTACTTTCTTTGTTGAGAATCATCCAAAGTCCAAATTGTGGGGCTCACCACATTCTCGCCCAGATGTGGACCCCTCAATACCTACTGCTACCTATCTGATGCCTTCAGATCAACGCTTTCTTTTACTTTGCTCCATCTTTTCTAGGTATTCTCAGTGGAAAGGTTAATCCAAAACACCATAGTCTCCCCATTTTTTATAATCAGTCTAAAACCTAAAAAAACTACTATTTTTGGCTACAGTAAATATTTTACTTTTGTTTATATCTATTATTTTACTTGCTTTTCTCACTTCTGTCCTCTATGTCCCCTCTTGTGTGTTAAACAATGTCTAATGTCTTCTTTTGCTATTTCAAAAAGGTGTTTATTTATACAAAATTTTACTTTTCTTCTACATTTTTCTTGAGATCTGACAATGTGTGCCTCTGGTCATTCTACTGTCTCATCACAAGGCCCTGAGATCTTCAATGATATCTAAGAGAACTTTGATTAATACTCTGAGCCATGCAAGTTTATGGCAATGTACTATCATGGTTTGTATCTGCTCAGTGGAAATATTTTTCTTGTAAGTGTTCTAAACGTGCCATGCTTTCTCTTTCTCGTTTCTCATTTTTTCTGGTCATAATTTATAAGTGGTGTTGGGAAAGTTGGACAGCCACATGTAAACCAATGACTTTAGAACACACCCCTACATCATACACAAAAATAAACTCAAAAAGGCTTAAAGACTTAAACATATGACACCATAAAACTGCTAGAAGAGAACATAGGCAAACCATTCTCTGATATAAATCGTACCAGGTCACTCTGGTCAAGATATACTCAGATAAAACAGATAAAACTGTGATTCAAGCTTGCTAAACCACTTCAAGCTAATAAGTGTAGGAGCTGGGATTCAAGAATGAAGTTTAAAAATAGTGAAAATCATCATTAACAGAGTCACTACCCCATGGAGTTACTTAGTCCATTCTCCTGTCTTTGGACAAAATTGCACTTAAAACATAGATAGCAGTCTGCCCTCCACCTCTGCTGCCCCCCCTTAAAAGCTTCAAGGACAAGACTCTACACCAATCCCTTGTGGTCCATTCCAGTCGCTAGTCTTAATTGCCAGAGTACCTCTTGGAAGCCTCTAATCCTTTAAGAACATTCTGATTTGTCCTGTTGATACCACGCAGGACCCATGTGGTTCCTGGGCACAAAAACCTTTCTGTATCTCCCATTTCTTGATTACAGGAAATAGGCTTCATTCAGCCTCCAGGACCTTCCTTGAGTTCCAAGGGGAAGGTTCAAACAGTTGCTAGTTTGGCAACAGAGGGGATTCAGAGACAAGGGAGGAACAGTCAAGAGAAACAATAGTGCAGCCTTAGGGCAGGGTCCTGGTTCCCCCTCAAGGCATATACACAACAATGTCTTTGAGCTGTTTTGCAGATGCTGAAACCCCCAGCAGGTGGGAGAAATTAATGGAACCCAGCGGGTTGGAACCAGAAGGTTGATGATGTTGACTCCCGCTTACCTCACCACCAACCAATCAGAAGAATGTCCACGAGCTGATCACACCGTCTTTGAACCATCACTGTAAAACTGCTCACTACCCCCTCCAGGTTGGGACACACAGTTCTGAGGGCATTAGCCCACTGTGGCCCCCTTTGCCTGGCAAAGCAATAAAGCTATTCTTTTCTACTTCACCCAAAACTCTGTCTCTGAGATTTAATTCAGTGTCGGGGTACAGAGGCTGAATTCGGCTTCACTGTCTCAGCTAAAGGAGAGAAAGTCTGTTGACCACCACTCAAAACTGAAAGATTTTCTTTCTACCCAACACACCCCATTCCTGTGGCTGTTCTCAGTTGTCTGCTCAGCCCAGAGATTCCAGCATAGACACTGATCTGAGTCTGTTCTCATGTTTCACCCTGGGTTCCCAGGGCAATCCTGCCACCAAATCACAAGTTCATGTAAACTCCTGGAGTCCATTTGGTAACTTACATGAACAGACTAATCACCAACACTAATCCATGTTTTCATTTCAAATGGGAATGGCTCTAAATTGGGCTAGATCTCCTAGGGCTTACCCGGGCGATCTTAAGTACCTGGACGACTGCATATTCAACAAGGAGATCAACAGGAATAATGGGATAAATTTAAATACCTCCAAGTTTCCCAAATAGACAAACAAAAGAAATCTAATGAGTCTTACCTATATTTTTACCAGTACATTTCTATGACCATATCTATGCCATAATTATTACTCATTCTTAAATGAATATACTAATAATAGTTATCACATAGGTTCTTTTGTGTATCCAATGTTGTCTTTGTTTCCAGTTACAAACAGTAGATTCACAGGCACCTCTTTGCTAGATACTGTCTTTATCAGGTCTCTGATGTTATCATACAATTCTATAAGCCAAATAAATTCATAGGTTCTGTATTGGGTATGAGAGAAACTCCAAGGGGAAAATGAGTTCACAGACAGAGGTTGACTAAACCTCTGCTTTTCAATGGCAAAGTTGTTTCATCTCATGATAATTTTTATGGACTTTTTTTTACAAATTGGAAAATACATATGTTGATCTTATTTGAGAAATGCTGTTAAGAATGAGGTTAATCTATTCGAAGTAAGAATGTAATTTCTGACTGACATCTTTCCTACTTAAAAAATTATAACAGGGAAGAGCCAATTTTGACTCCATGTTGGATCTGTTTCTTAGACTTTAGCCTTTGCTTTTCATTGCTTTTGTTATTATAACCATACATAATGGCCTGCCTCAGGGGACCCTACCCACCTGTGAATGGCTGCAAGAAAGAAGATATTAACACATCCCCTCCCAGAGGCTGGCCATTCCAGGAAATGTTTTGCAAGAACCATGGCCCTTATTACTTTACTTCCCTCTCTGATTCTATAAAAAAAACTGGCTCCAGACCCTGATAAGACGGTTATTTTGAGACACTAGTCTGCCATCTTCTCGGTCTGCTGGCTTTCCGAATAAAGTCATGTTCCTTGCCTCAACACCTCCTCTCCTATTTACTGGCCTGTTGTAAGGAGAGCAGAGAGACCTTGGACTAGGTAACAAAATGTAACAAAATGATTTGATGGCTATCCAGTTCCAGTTCTGACATGCAAAGAACTTAGAAGATATCACTCCCATACTTAGAATAAAAAAAAAGCTGACAAACTGAAAATCAACAGATTTCCTTGTACCTATCAGAGAACTGAGGTTACAGGACAAACTGTCACCCAAAAATCTAGAGGACAGATGAATTCAGAGAGTCACTGCTGAAACCTGCTTATCTAATGCAGAAGTCGCTAGAGCTATAAACTGGTAATTTTGATGAATTGTTAGAGGCTGAATGTGGAGTAGTATGGAAGTAAGAAACCCCTGGGGGTTGTCGTCTTAGGGAGTCCCCCATACTTTAATGGGTTTTATCTCCAGGAATCCATTAGTTTCTCGTGGTGAAGAGCCAAGAAAAAGAACCTCCTGGCTCAGGCAGGAGGAGGGGAAGCATAACCCTATAAACTATGCACAGAGCATTCTCCATAACAGAAGCCTATTCTCCATAGGAAATACTTTACCAGAGCCTTATCCCATCTAGGAGAAGGGCATTTATCCAACTCCAGCCCCTTCTATTCTTCTTAGTTCATATAAGGGAGTCAAAAACAAGCTAAGGCACACTTTCGAAGCTCACATCCCTGGAACACAGACTGATTAAAAGGCAGATTTAATCATAAGATTATAGAACACTTCCCTTCCCACACCTAATCACCATGACATGGGGGTCTGGTATAATAAGAGTAGATTTTAGCTGAAAGAGCTGTAAGATGTACAGACTCTTTGAGGAGGAGTACTTAGAGAAGCCCTAAGTAATGAGGGAAGACTGAAAACAAGGACTCTAGAGGAATTTTAAGCCTCTCACACCTACAACTGCAGCAAACATTGAATACAGCCCAACTCATAGTCAGATTAACATAAAACCTCACACTAAAAGCCTATTTATCTCAGTTTCTGTTACCTGATACATCATGTCCAGTTTTCAACCAAAAATCACAAGACATGTTAAAAGGCAAGAAAAAACACAGACATATCAAGTGACAGAACTCAGATAGGACACAGATGTTGGAATTATCAGATAAAGAATTAAAAATAACTATGATTAATATATTTAGGACACTAATAGGAAAAGTAGACAACACACAAGAACAGATGTGTTAAAGAGAAAACCACAGGCACAAAATGTCAGGTGTGCTAAAGCCCATGATACCAAACTTAGATTTAACACTTGACTTAATTGCAGTTTTGACCTTCCCCAGGAATGTAATCTTAATTGGCCAATCTAGAATTTTCTGATCAGCACCAATGAGGTAGTCTGTCACCTGAGAGAGGAGAGTCCTCTCCATTCCCCAAAGGAAGAAGAGGTAATTCGCATGATTGACCCTCACACTCCCCCCAAAAGAAATGACCTGGCCTGAAATAATCCTTTCTTTTCTTTTACTAATAGCTTCCTTGGGCCACCATCTTTCCGTCTTTGAAAGCCTCCCTTTTGTACAACTCCTTGGAGTGCCCTTCTAATTTATTAGATGGGTTGCTGCCCAGTTCATGAATCATTGGTTAAAGCCAATTAGAGCTTCAAATTTACTTGGTTGAATTTTTTTTTTTTAACAGATGGGTAATATAAACATAGAGATGGAAATTCTAAGAAAGAAGCAAAGGGAATACTAAAGATCATAATACTGTAACACAAGGGAAGAATGCTTTTGACGGGCTCAACAATAGAGGGGACACAGCTGAAGAATGAATCACTGGACTTGAAGATAAATCAACTGAAACTTTTCAAAACTGAAATGTAATGAGAAAAATGATTACAAAAGTAGAACAATGTACCCGAGAATGTGGAAAAATTTTTAAAGGTGTAACACACACACACACACAGTTGGAATACCAGAAGGAAAAGAAAGAGGATAGGATGGAAGAAATATTTGAAGTGATAGTGGCTGAGAATTTTCTGAAATTAATTATAGACACCAAAGCACAGATTCTGGGAGGCCAGAGAATATTAAGCAGGATAAATAACAAAAAATCTACAACTAGGCAAATTACATTCAAACTGCAGAAAACCAAAGACAAAGGGAAAAATTTGAAAGAAGCTGGAGAAGCATGTTCTTGTAGAAGAAAAAGGGTAAGAATTATAGTAAACTTCACATCCAAAACCATGCAAATAATAGAATGGAGTGACATAATTAAAGTGATGGAAGAAAAAACGACCACCTAGAATTCTATATCAAGCAATATTATCCTTCAAAAATAAAAGAGAAATAAAGGCTTCTCAGAAAAACAAAAACTGAGAGAAGTCATTGCCAGCAGACTTGCCCTGTAAAGAATGTTAAAAGCAGTTCTTCAAGAAGAAGGAAAACAGTATAAATCAAAAACATGGGTCTACATACAGAAGAGAAAAAGCACTGAAGGAATAATAAAATATTTTTCTTGTTAACTGACCTAAAAGATAGCTGTTTAAATTAATAACAGTAATAGCAATGCATTGGATGATTGTAACATGTGGATAAATGAAATAAATGACTGTAAATGTGATAAGGGATGGGAGGAAAAAATTGGAAATACCCTGTTATAGGATACTTGCCCTACATATGAAGCAGTATTATGTTATTTGAAGATGGCTTTAGATTAGTTTAAAATGTGTACTTCAAACTCTAGAGCAAGCATTAAAACTTTTAAAAAAGTATTATAATTGATACACTAAAAGGGGAGGTGAAAGGAAATCATATAAAACAATCAATTAAAACCAGAGAAGGCAGAAAAATAGTTGAAGCCAAAAATGGAAACAAAGAACAAATGCAATGAATAGGAAACAGTTACAAATACGGTAGGTATTAATCCAATTATATGAAAAACACCACTTTAAATGAGAATTGTTCTAAATATAGCAGTTAAAAGAGAGATTGTCAGAGGGCATAGATAAGAAGACCCAACTATATGATGCCCATAAGAAACCCACTTTAAATACAAATACTCAGAAAGTTAGAAGTAAAAGGATGGAGAAAGGCATACCATGCTAATGCTAATGAAAAGAAAACTGGAGGAGCTGTTTGATTTCCAAAAGAACATACTTCTGAATAAGGACAATTACCAAGGATAAGGAGGGGCATTACATAATGAATAGGGTTAAATTCTCCAAGAAGACACGACAGTCCTAAATGTGTATGTGCCTAGTAACAGAGCATTAAAAAAAAAAAAAAAAAAAAAAGTGAGGTAAAACTGATAGAAGTGAAAGGAGAAATAGACAAACCCATTATTACAGTTGGAGACTTCAACTCCTCTCCTTCTGTAGTTAATAGATCAAGAAGGCAGGAAATAAGTAAAAATATAGTTGAACTGAAGTGCGCTATAAATCAACATGCCCTAATTGACATTTATAGAATACTCCATCCAGTGACGGCAGAAAACACATTATTCTGAAGCTCCCATGGAACATTCACCAAGATAGACCACATTTTAAGCCTCAACAAATTTAAAAGAATAGAAATCATAGAAAGTCTGATTTCAGAGCACAGTGGAATTAAACTTGAAATCAACAACAGAAAAATAGCTGGAAAAATCCCCAAATATTTTGTAATAAAACAACACACTTCTAGGGCTTCCCTGGTGGCGCAGTGGTTGAGAATCTGCCTGCCAATGCAGGGAACGCGGGTTCGAGCCCTGGTCTGGGAAGATCCCACATGCCGCGGAGCAACTCGGCCCGTGAGCCACAATTACTGAGCCTGCGCGTCTGGAGCCTGTGCTCGGCAGCGAGAGGCCGCAATGGTGAGAGGCCCGCGCACCGCGATGAAGAGTGGCCCCCGCTTGCCACAACTAGAGAAAGCCCTCGCACAGAAACGAAGACCCAACACAGCCATACATACATACATAAATAAAAAAAAATAATGTAAGCAGACAAGAATAGCATTAAAAAAAAAATAAAAAATTTAATAAAAAAAAAAAAACAACACACTTCTAAACAACACTTCAGTCAAAGAAGTCTCAAGTGAAATTTTAAAATATTTTCAATTAAATGAAAATAAAAATACATCTTATTAATATCTGTAGGATACAGATGAAGCAGTGCCTAGAAGGAGCTGGGAAGCTCTGCTGATTTTGGACGGGCTTCCTCATGAGTCTGGAATTTGGCTGGTGGTGGGCTGATCTTGACTGGTTTTGGCTAAGGGCTTAGCTCTGCTCCACATGTTTCTCATCCTTTTCCTGGAACCAGTGGCTAGCCCAGGCAGTGTTTTTCATGATGATGGCAGAGATGCAAGAAAGCAAGCCCATCCATGCATGTACTTCTTACACCTTGGCTTGCACTACATCTGCTTATGTCCCATTGGCCCAAGCAAGTCAGGTGGCAGAAACCAGAATCAAGAGGTAGGGGAGTGGCAGTAGGAGGGTGAATGTTTATGAATAATAATCTATTTGAATAATCTATTACAATGATTGTGCCAATTTCAAAGTGTTGTATTGAATGAGATATTAATTGACGCAAGTTATGTCAGCTTTTAGCCTAGTAGCTAGCACATGGTAAGTGTACCATATTTGTTAGCAATATTTATTATTGTGTTAGGCTCTGAAAATAAGACAGGCATAGACCTTGTGCTCATAGTGCTTATTAAGAAAATAGATAATGAATATGTGATTACAGGAAGTGTCAGGTGCAATATTTTGGGGCACACTCTTCAGAGATAAGATTCATCTTGCATACAAGTCTAACAGTATTGACAATTTAAATTCATGCATAAGTAAAATTACAAATTACTCCAAGTTACAACCATTAGGGCTGAGAATAAACAAACTTAAAATATTATACACTTGAATTCCATGGGTTTACTGCATTGCATTAGCCTTTTATCCAATCTTGGTCATTTAAAAAACAATAAAAACCTGGTATGGTTTATAATTTCTAAGTTGCTAAGTTACTGAACTCTTACTATGGACCAGGCACAGTTCTAAATACTTTATGCTTATTTAAGACCCACAACATCCTTAAGAGATAGTAATACTATCATTTCTGCTTTATCGATGGCAAAAAACTGAGGCACAGAAAGCTTAAGTGACTTGCCCCAAGTCACACAATTAGTAAATTGGGTTGTATGGATTTGAAACCACACAATCCAGCTACAAACCCACTCTTTTCACCTTCCACCCTCTTCAGTACTTCTACATATATCATCCCGTTTGATGCCAAACCCATTCATTCACCTAAAGAGCATTAATGGAGCACTGTTTATGTTCCAGGTACAGAGCCAGGAGCTGGAGGATATGAAAAAAGTGTGACACATGGTGCCTGGTTTACCATGGGGAAAAGGAAAGAAACTTAAAAAGTGTTCCTCAAGCCTGTCTAGTGTTGTCTGGGGAAATTCAATCCTTCTCCCACGTCCATCTCTGACCTACGAAAGAGGAGGGTCTTTGGTGAATTCTACACCAGAGTTCTCCAGATTGTCAATGGGATCTCACGTGCAAGAAACCTCTATTCCTAAGGATCTATAAGTCACCTGAGAAAAAGCTCTTGATTGTTTTCTACTACTCAGGCTTAACAGTAAGGAGAAATCCCCTTTTTCTCAACAGCACTACATTCTGTTGGTATGTCACACACACACAAAAACAAAAACAAAAAAGAAACAAACAATAAAAAACTACGTCTCTCTACTGTTCATCTTCTACAAAACCAGATGGCACTGCTTCATGCTTGACTTACTCATAATTCCAGCCTTTTTGTTCAGCCTTTGGCTAGAAAACATTCTGAGTTTTATGCCCTCCATGCACCTGGTCACTTCTCGTCCCCAACCACTACTGCTTTTCTACTTCAAGCTTATGACCCTCAACTGCCTTCCCCTCTGAGTGACCCTCTTCCTTATCTGATGACCTGTTTGTGCTGGGGAAAGGGTTGACTCTTGGCTCTGCTTGCCTCCAAGGGCTTCATCTGGGAGCCAGTTGCTGACCTCCAATAGTTTACTCCTTTGGGCCTCTCAATTCTCCAGCTCCTCTAATTCTCATGTAAATAGACCCTCAGATCCTGAACTTAAAGGCTTTCTCTCCAAAGCCTGAGTTACTGTGAGGCAAAGTGTCTGTATACGTGTTAATCTTATACTTTTGGAATACATACTACGCTGAGGAGATGTGCCTTTCTTGCAAGAAAGAAAAGTGGGGCCCTGGTATTGCTTTAAACCAAGGGGCTTATTAACCTAAGGTAGCCTAATGTTGCGTAGTTAAAAGTTAAAGCTAACCTGGGGTCAAGTGGAAGCCAAGGAACAAGTGGAGCAAAGAGTGCTGCGTCGGAAGGGTGAGATGGGCCCCCAAATGGGAGGAGGAGCCGCAAAGGGGTTGGCTTTTAGAGGACTCAGGAGATGGAGAACAGGATGGAATGTGGCTGGGGATTCAGACCTGATCAGTGAGAACCAGGTGCTTGGGCAGGAGTGAGAAGGGCAATTTACAGGAACCATGCCAAAACAGACCAGTCTTGGGAGCCAAAGGAACACCGGGAAAGAGCAGGGATTCAAAATCTAACAAACCGAGTTTCAAACCCCAGCTCCATCACTGCTTGACCTTGTAAATGTTATTTAACCTTCAGGTTCTTATCAGTAAATTGGGAATCATTACGTCTACTCAATGGATTGTTGTGAGGATTAAAAGGAGGAATATGTGTAATAGACTTAGCTTAATGTTTCACACATAGCAAATATTCAATAAACACAAGTTCTCTCCCTTCTTTTGCTTCCTATTCCTCTCTCCCCCTCCACAATGCACATCCCAATCTTGAGTCATTTTTATAAACTGGGTTTGTGTCCCCATCTTACACAAATGTGATTTTAGGAAGTTCTAATAACCATTTTTAATTCTTCTTAATTAGTTTAAAACTAGGGAATGTCACCTTTGTGCTTGAAATACCACTTACCTTTCTGAGAATAATCTGTTCCCATTCCTGACAGACTGATAAAATCTAAAGAAATATTCTATTTTTTCTTTTGACTGAAATGAAATGGTCTTTATCTAAACAGGCACGAAGAGTAAAGCAATAAATAAACTATCTTGACCCTTAAAGAAGAGAATGTCTTCACCTACCAGAAACAAAAACAGCAATCCCTCAAAACTTAGCACTGAATTCTGAGCAAAGGGGTTAAAATTCGTGTAAATTATCTAACCAAATTAACACAAGCCCGTAATATAAATTCCCAACTTCTGATGCCAGTTTTAAAAGATGTAAGAAAAACTGCATTCTAAGAAAATATAAGGACCCGAACAAATACTTTAGTTTTACTGCAACTTTGTGCCTAAAGTATTGCTTGAAATACACAGAACGTCATATAAGAAAGTTTTTAGTTTATATAGTGATTTCAGAAGTAGTCGTTTTTGTCATAACAGGATTTGACCTATAAGTTAAGGAAATGATTATGTGCAGAGACAGTTGTCAAACTTTTTACCCAATGACATGTTTCCTTAAATGAAATTTTCTATGGAAGACCTGTATATAGAGCAAAATGTAGCAAAAGTGGGAGTGAGAACCTGGAATCCATCCACTCCAAGAACACACATTCTCTCTCCCGTTTCTGACCATGACAGAAACTCTGAGCCCCCATCCACTCATATAGCCCCTATGGCTTTAGTCCCACAGGACTCACCACTGCTCTAAAGCATCATTGATCTACGTGTTTCTTTTTTCTAAATTGCATATCGCAACCCATTAGTGTGTAATTAAATACATTTTAATGATTCTCACCTATTCCATCTTTCATACGAGATAAAATAGAAGAGATCACAGCACATTTCAACAAGATAAAATATTGCTTTTAAGACATGTATTTCACAAAGATATAATTATATATTCCTGAGTATGCTGCATCAGAATGTAAAATGGTTTTAAGCCTCAGCCAAGAAAAGTCTGACAGACCCCACACTACTTCATGAGGTTGAGAAAACCTCATGAAAATTATAACATTTTGCTAAAATAACTTTGAAACGACAAACTGCCAACTCTAATATACATAATGGAACTGTGTTCAGAAAAAAAGTTACAACTGAACACACGTACAGGCCAATCAATGAAGAAGCTGGAGGCATGAATTGTGTTAGTAATAAAAAGAAGTAATTTGGTCTTCTTAGCTGTTTATTTTTATTTATGTATTTATAATTTATTCATTATAAGTAGCATGCTATTTTTTCCTGTCTATCAAAAACTGTTTAGTTAAACCTAAGATTGTTGAATAACTTGGGCTGTCTTATGCCTTCTATCATACTTGCTAAGTTCTTCATACATCAGGGATATAGATGTAAAGGTATTTCAAATACTTCAAATGTAAAAAGTGGCAATAGCAGTAACTTAGTTAATCCATGAAATTGGGTGATGCCACTTCTCTTAATAACACTGCAGATGTGTTTATCTTTCAGGCCGCAGTATCATTCCTGTATTAATTTTCACAATAATGGGCATCCAAATATGATAAGCATATTTGTCTTTTTCATGTGGAACACAAAAGAGTCTTGTGTTGGTTGGGCTCCTAATTGCTGGGTTACCAACAGAAGGAGTCCCTTGGCTCCTTAAGCTGTAGAATTTTCTCAAAATGATTCATCTCATCTCTGACCAGTTCTCAGCATGATTCAAGATGTTATAGTCTTTAACAAGCAGCATTTTCTGGAGATTGCTTCAAGTATTTCTTCTGTTCAACAGGCTTTTGGTTGTCTACACCAAACGCATCCTGTGACACTGTGACTTGTGAGTGGTACTGATCAGTGCAGAGAAGTATTGTTAAATTGACCGGGGAATTTTTGCAGAAACTAACGCCTACGGCCATAATAAGTCTCTGGTCAAAAATGTGTTAAGTGCCTGCTTAATGGGCAAGTTTTCCTTACCATTGGCCCTAAATTTGATTCGTAGATATCTAACAAAACTGGTCCAGGAGCTTGTTGAGATAAAATGCACACCATTAATGTAATAGGATTATACTGGCAATAATTATTAACATTGTCATGTTGGATCACTGCCAGATATAGGACAACTGAGTCCCAATGTAACTTCCTTCTCTTCTTATAATTTACAATATGGAGTTCAGCTTTGGTAATCAACAAATTCATTCAACAACTATGTATTTAGTGCCTACTATGTGCAAGACACTAAACTAGGTACAGCAGTGTATCCAAACACAAGTAAGGCATCACTTTGGCTTCAAGAATATTAGAATCTGGTATTCAGAATACAACTTTTAAATCACCCCTAACAATAATAAAAGTCAATACTTATTGTGTAACTTATTATGTGCCAGGCAATGTTCTAAAAATTTTAACTTCAAGTTACTCAAAAGCATAGTTATGGATCCTTTCCTCATAGAGCTTATTTTTCCATGAGAGAAGCAAAGAAGCAAATGCATGAAGAACTGATAAGTTTTATGATGAAGAAATTTCAGGATGTAATAAAGCCCATCACTGGAAGTCCTTAACATGGTCTAGAAAGATGAGGGAAGGTTCCCAGAGGAAGTAATAATAAAGGTGACACTCATCTGAATGTGAGCCAGGACAAAAATTAAACAAAATTGCCAAGAACCTGCGGCTCAAGTGTCATAAAACTATTCTGAACTCAAAAGTCACAAAAGCAGAAATGTATAAACATCAATGCTTCCATCCTCAAATTTATCCTCTAACATCAAAAGCTATCCCTAGCTTATCCCAGCCTATCCCTATCCATTGTTGAGCTTGATTTTGAATACCTTTTATTGACTTGTGATTTTGGAGAGTCAAGGACTTATCAGAGCCACCAGAGACCTTGGTACAACAGACACCAGAACAAAGAGCGGAATGTTTCCTGTTAGGATGCCATGATATCCATTACAAGACTGGCAGCACGGGGTAACTGCAAAGGGAAGGGCAGTTTACAACCATTCCTTGTGGAGCCCCACAGCTACCTGGGAGATCTTCTTTCCAAATACAGAGACACACTCTGTCATCTAGGTAGGGTACAGGAGGCCTCTAGGAAATTGGTTCAAGATTCATGTAAAACTCAGGTTTCCTTTTGGTGAGATTTCGGGCTTCCTTTAACTTTATTTTTCTTATATTCTTAGGAATGCAGTTACACTAACCCAGGACAGATAGATCTGAAGTACTATTTCCTCTGGTACAAAGCTAGAAAGATAACTAGATTTTACAAATAGGTATGTATTAAGAGGTGTCTTTAGAGGAAGGAAAATTAATGCTGTTACAGGGAGTTCGGGGAGTTGATTGGTGAGATGATGGGAGTTTTGAAGAATCTTGAGTCTGAATTTACAGTCCAAGAGCCACAGTAACTTGAGAGGAGACTCCAGGAGTTGTAGGACTGGTATTCCTTTCATGTCATTTTTTAAAAAAATACATTTATTTTTTATTTATTTTTGGCTGTGTTGGGTGCTCATTGCTGCGCGCGGGCTTTCTCTAGTTGTGGCGAGTGGGGGCTACTCTTCATTGTGGAGCTTCTCATTGCGGTGGTTTCTCTTGTTGCGGAGCACAGGCTCTACAGCACAGGCTCAGTAGTTGTGGTGCACGGGCTTAGGTGCTCCACAGCATGTGGGATCTTCCCAGACAAGGGCTCGAACCCGTGTCCCCTCCATTGGCAGGTGGATTCTTAACCACTGCACCACCAGGGAAGCCCCTTACTTTTTTGATCTTATGCTATTCTGAAGTCCGAAACAGTTTAGGTTCCACAGCACCATATAAAGATTGAAGATGATGATCCATGTTTGTTTCTCTAGAGTCAGCTATTTGCCCTCACTGAAGATACAACAGATACTATATATGTGTGTGTGTGTGTATGTATGTATGTGTACTCTATATAGAGTACCTGTTGTATGTACTGGGTTGGCCAAAAAGTTCATTTGGGTTTTCCCACAATATCTTACAGAAAAACCTGAACAAACATTTGGCCAACCCAATATCTCCCTGTACCCCCTCACCCTCACACACAAATAGTGGAATAGGGATAGGTAGGAAAGGAATAAGAGGAGAGACCAATACATTTAAATAAGGAGTGAGTGAGATAGTATGTATAGAATCTCAATATGTATGTATAGATCACTTTGTCCCTAATCCCTCTATTAAAATATATAAGGATACCTTCTTAGAGCTATGTAGAAGTGAAGAAAATTATTTTTGATATTTCCCTCCAAATTAAATAAGCAAGAGATAAGAAAAGCATGTTATAGTAAAGCCCACCATAAGCAGCTTCCTTATCTCGTTCATTTGAATACTACATGAGTTAAACAGAGGCCTGCCTGGAAGAATGACTCATCTCTACTACATGAGTTTTACACTTAGTTTTGATTACTTTTTGGGAGGCCTGTGCTATGAATGTTCCCAAGCTGAGGCTCACTGATGACTCCTCTGATAGTAATATTTAGTATTAGAAGAAATACAGGACATTATGTGCCTGTAATCTGACTTCTGTCCTCTCCATTCCACTGAACTTTCTCCTGAAAGGTTACCAGTGACCTCATTCTTGCCAAACCTCTTCCTCCATTCCTATTGTCTTGACCTCATTGTTCCACCTGTTACTGGTACCTATGCCTCCTCTTTGGAACGCCCACATTTTGCTTTGGGAATCCAGCACTATCATGGTTGCCCTTTTAAATTTTTGACCCTCTTATATATCTTGGCACTAAATAAATATCTGAGATGAATGAAAGGAACAATTATTTCCAGGTTTTACAGATGAGGCTACTGCAGTATAAACAAGCTCATAAGGTCAAAAGACTCACGAATGATAGGAGCCAGGATTGCAACTTAGTGCTTCTAACTATTATTGATTTAGTGTCTTTCTTTTTCTTTCTTTCCTTCTTTTCTTTTTCTTTCTTTCTTTCTTTCTTTCTTTCTTTCTTTCTTTCTTTCTTTCTTTCTTTCTTTCTTTCTTTCTTTCTTTCTTTCCTTCCTTCCTTCTTTCCTCCCTTCCTTCTTTCTTTCCATAAATTTTTTTTTTCTGATTTTTGGCACATTTATCATATACCCTTTTTTCTCTCAGAAAAAGTGAAATTTTTGTCATAAATGTGATTTGGTTTATACTACAATACAGTCCTCTTCATCTGCAACAGGATCAAGATTTTCAAGTTTCTAAACCCCACGTAGTTTTTGTGGAGTTTATGATTTGTAAGTTGTAAGCAAGGGGAAGAAAATGACCAAAACACCTAAGCAAAAATACTACGGGAGATGAAGGCAAGATTTAGAGAACTGGAGTAGCCCGTTTAGAAGATAAACTACTTTTTCAAATCCTGAGGACATTATCTGTGCTATCACTCTAGGATAATTTAGCCAATGCCTAAAATTGCTCAATGCTTAAAGCACATACAGTCAAGAGATAAAAAGCTGCGGTTGCATCTTCTCAGTACCAGATTCAGAAGTCATAGAAAGCTATACCATTGGAGATCATGTGGTTCAAACCTGCATTTTACGAATGAAAAAAATCTAGCCCAGAGCTGTTCAATGAGCTATACAAGATCACACAAGAGTTTATGTTCAGTCAGGACTAGAACTTGGATCTAAGCTATGTGGTTCAGTATTCTTTCTTTTTTCCATGTTTTGGTTAAAACATCAAGCTTTCTGCTTATAAGAATACATTCATTTGAAGCCCTTCCCAAACCAAATGAATCACAACCTTTGGGAAAGTAAGACCCAGACTTCAGGAATTTTTTCTGAAACTGACTAAGTGAGTTTAAAGTGCAGCCATGGGTGAGAATTGGTGTCTAGCCAGCCGTACAATAAATTATTAGCAATTACATAAATCATTCCTTACAGAGTAAGATGCATTGCAAGATAGAATACAATCTCATTTGTGTGTAATTTTATTGGGGATAATTTCTAAGTCAAATAGATATTACCAGCAATATCCAATGCAATAAAAATGGAGGCTTTTAATAGCTATTGTTTTATTGCCCTCACTAGCAGGTTTTTAACCTGTCTGTTAGTGGTAGTGATAAACTGAGAAAAAATATTAATCATAAAACAATTCCTAGGATTTTTAGGGTACTCTATCTTCTAGATATTTTTACCCCCAGGGTCTGCATAAATTAAGCAATCCTAGGTAATGTTTATTGAGACATAGATTTAGAAAGCAATTCAGATACCTTTGAAGAGACTGACAGACAAGAAAGTTTCAAGCTCAAGTATCTACTGTGTCCGTTTTGTCCTTTTTCCACACCTGATAATGACATTAACATTAAATATTTATGAAACTACATAAATCCATAAGCAATCATGCAATAATCATGCAGATGATTTAGAAATAAATTGCAAAGTTTCTCAAAGGCTGATGTGCGGTTGTATGAGACATAAAATACTCATTGAATGATTGTTGAATCAATGACTCTGAAAGTTAACCTTTTAACTGTAAAATGTTGTTTAAGGAGTAGAAGCACCAACGTAGGCAATGTATGATCACATCCTACTAGGCGTTAGCTAAACACGAAATAGCAGTGCTTTAAATAGGGATAGCTACATTCCTAATTCATCATCACTACGTGTGTAATTAATGCTCTGTGGGTATAAGCGACAGAAGGGGAGGCTCTTCTATTACTAGGGCACAGTTCACGGCAAGTACAAGAAGCAGCAGCTTCAGATATCAGGTTCCTAATATCATGTAGTATCTGTCTTTTTCTTGCATTTTGCGATTACTGAATGATTTTTTCAGAGGATTCTGTTGATGAAATTCACAGGTGACATTTCTGATGGGACATTTGTAGAATAAAATGTTTTACATAAGCACAATGAACCATAAAAAAGTAAGATTAACAAATGCTTTGGCAATGGAAGCTGGGAGGCTGGCACACCTAATTTTCTTCCTAATAGGATAACAACAACATAGGACATTCATCTTAAGGAAGTATAAAAACTATCTGCAAAGGGATGTGAATGCTCTTTGCAAATAATTTGAGACTAGAAAACTCCAGAAACGTGGATTTTAATGACAATATCTGAGAGCGGCGCACATATAACAAGCACTGCACTTTCAGTGAACCAGGTGTTGCTATGGGTCAAAGCAATACAGTGCGATGGTGAAAGAGTCTGGTACCACCTGGAGTCAGGTTGCCTGGTTTGAATCCCGTCTCTGTTGTTTATGAGCTGAAGGGCCTTGAACAAATTCCTTACTATTTTGCCTCAGTCTCATCTGTAAAATGGAAATAAAAATGTACTGACCTCACAGGGTTATTTAGAGGAATAAGTAAGCCATTATATTTTAAACTACCTAGTGAGTTAAAAATGTTAGGTATAAATAGTAGTTGTCATTATTATTATTATTATTATTATTATTATTATTATTATTATTAGGCACATCCACATTTAGAGTTAAGAACAAATATCCACTACTTTCATGTTCCTTTCCACCTATAGTTCTGAATCTAAACAGAACCACAAACAGAAGATAGCGTCTTTGAGTGAATTCACTGATCTAATCAGTTAATCAGCCATCCACACCATTCAGTCAACATTCAAATGGTACATAAATTTTTAAATGTTTTGGAATCTTTTTTGGTTTCAGAAAACTCCTCAAATTATCAGGTCAATCAGTAAGAAATAATAATTTACTATTTACTGGACTTTAAAGCTTTCTAAACTTTTACTTTCCTCTACCTCTGTATATACTGAAAGAAAAACAAGGAAATTTTCCTTTTTGAATTCTTATACTAATTCTCAATTACGAATGGATTAGTCTAGAGGAAAATGACTTTTTAAAAAAAGTTTATCATAAAGGCTATTTAAAAAAAGGGAGGATCACTACATTCAATATATGTTCCTCCTTTCTCTATTTTTGTCTCTAACTGTATATGATATGAATAAATAAATCAATGAGAGATGGCATGGCAATCTGTTGATTTTTGGTCAAGGAGAAAAGCAAAGCAGTCACTTTCCCATAAAGGTGATATATGGGGATATAGAGAGCCCAGAATTTTGCTTGGAAATCTGTGTTGTATTTGTAGTTTATAAGACACTATTTAATTTAACACACGTTTTAAAAATTATCCTGAAGGACATAAATTCTTCATTCAAGTGGAACTTGCTAAAAAGTTCCCATATGGTTAATATTTGGCTAAATTTAGAATAAAATCAGGTATTTTTTCAGAAGTTAGCATCTGATAGAACAGAATCACGTTCTAGGACTCATATTTTGAATGTCAAATTTAACAACTTGATCTTGAACACTTTCCTATATTTTTCAACACCTTCATTGTAAAAAAAAGTAATCCAGCACCACTCCATTGTAGCAGTTCTTGCTAAGGATTAGCTAATAAAAGACTTTAAACATTTTGTGTTATATAAAAGCTAATTCACCAAAGCAGGTATTATCTGCTGTTAGTTTGAAAGGCAGTAATTTCATAATAAACAAGTGCCCATTGCAGTCCCAAGGAGCACTGACTTGAGGAAAAAAGCAAGAGATGGAAGAAGAATTGTGAGGTTTTATCCATTCTTGTCTGAGGCTAGATGCTAGTTTTTTAGGTCTGGCCCAGGGCTGGATTTGGCTATGGTCTGTAATAGGTTTACTGCTGATACCCATTTAGGCCTGTATGTGGATGCTGCCAGCCCAGGGTTTCCTAACTCCCCTAAGAAGACCCCTTTCAATGTAAAAAGATTATTTTGCCACATCTCCCCACCTTACAGAGGTTACATGTCTGTTACGTATCAATTAAACTACCGGTGCCACCAAGCCACCTTGAATTCATTATCAATTTAAAATGAATACATTTTAATAATCACAATACTCAATGTATTAGATAGATATTTAGACTATAAATATTATTTCTATTTACAAACCATTTGACAAAGAAAATCCCCAAACCTCTCAGATTGGGAATTGCTGATCTGGTTGATGTCTTTAAGTCATTTCCTAGTTGGAAAATTCTCTATGACTTGATTATTTTCTTCCCAAACTGTCCTATCTTCAAATATATTTTGTGCCTTTAAGAGGAATTATGATTGTACTTCATACTATGATACGTTTAAATGAAAGATTAATGAAAATTGTTTCCAATTATTAAAAAAAAAAAAGAAGAAGACGGCTATTTCGCGGATGCAGTGGCAAATCTTCCCTGATGTATCATGATGGAGTCATTCTCGAAAACTAATGGCTAGAAAATTGAGTAAACATAGGACCAATAAAGAAAAGATTTCTTCACACCATGTGAACTTAACCCGTAGAGGAGTTCCTTGCTGTGGAAAATTTTGGGATAAGCACAAGGATTTTTTTTCACGATGATGATACCTCATGCTTGCCGGCATTAGCTACAAAGTGCCAAAAAATTCCTCTTCACATATCAATACCAAAGAGTTGACTGTTGCTGCATGACCCCGTTTTCCCCAATGTGTTCCCACCCCCTCCTTCTTTTGAGCACAAACCACAACACTGTATTTGTTGAAATACGACATTAATTAGGACTAAGACATTCTTCTTCCTGTCACTCCTCGTAGGTAAATGACAGGCCATTGTGCAAAATAAGGAAATGCTCCCAGTTGACCCCTCATTCTTTCCAATGAATTCTGTTTTAATTTTTCAGACACTTGAGTTATTTCTTTTCCAGATCCAATTTGTAAAACAAAAACTATTACGAGCCAGCAGTCCCTTTTCCTAATTCTAATTTACCAAATTTGTGAACCCTGTCAATTTTCCATAAAACTAACCCATTGCCAGGATCATCTTTCTTGGTTCCATTTATTCTTTTACAAAAGAGCAATTAAGTGACAAGTTACTTACTGCTTGTTTTCCAGCTGGATTCAGAAGTTAGACTTAGGAACCCATAATCCTACCTCTATCTTACCATGCATTCATTCATTTAGCTCATGAATACTGCCAACCTATTAAGTACCATCATCCTAACACGTATTTACATATCATAACAGGTATTTTTAATGAGTGCCGACTCTGTACTAGGCATTACGGAAAGCACATTCATTATCTTCCGATGAGTTAGATACTGTTATTATCCCTATTTTACATATGAGGAAACAGAGAGAGGTTAAACAACTTGTCCAAGGATTCACATGCAGACAATCTAAATCCAGAACCCATGATCTTAACCACTGAGGGAAAGATGAAGTGTTTGTTTGCAACATGAGAGTTCTGGTGAAGGAGAAAGAGGGAGAAAGAAAGGAAGGAAGGAAGGAAGGAAGGAAGGAAGGAAGGAAGGAAGAAAGAAAGAAAGAAAGAAAGAAAGAAAGAAAGAAAGAAAGAAAGAAAGAAAGAAAGAGGAAGGGAGGAAGGGAGGAAGAAAGAAAGAAAGAGAGAGAGGGAGGGAGGGAGGGAGAGAAGAGAGAAAGAAAGAAAGAAAGAAAGAAAGAAAGAGAGAGAGAGAGGGAGGGAGAGAGAGAGAAGAGAGAAAGAAAGAAAGAAGGAAAGAAAGGAAGAAGAGAGAGAGGGAGGGAGGAAAAGGAAAGGAATAATAAGAAGAAAACAAAAGTAGAAAGGTAAGGAGTTAACCAACATCCATTAGATTCCATTTTCTATTCAACTATGCTGTCAGTACTGCTGTATTGACACACTGTTTTCAGGCCCTACAGGGGAAATACAATAACAAGTAAGGCAATTTATGTATTCATACAGATCTGAACATATGACTGACAAACAATAAAAGTTAAACAATTCAAAGTAGTTTCATCAGGTATGAAGTACCACATCTAGAATTCTGAGTCTAGGGGAAAGATAAACAATACAAGCTGTAAGAGATCAGAATGGAGAGAGATCCCTGTAGGGTCAAGAAATCCAGGCCCTTGAGGAGAACCAGGAAAGTGAGTAGGATTTGACCAGCTCCAGTAAAAGGCATCCATTTCCCCAAACTGTGACTCCGCCAGCACAGGGAGGAAAGTGGGAATAAGCAAAGGCAGAGTGAGTTTCCCAGCCTGGCTGGGGCGAGAAAATTTGTCCGGTGAACTAGTGGGAGCTGAGGTTGAAAAGACTGTTGGCTTTACATTTGCGTCTGGCCTTGTCCAAAAGGCAACGGGAAGTCACTGAAAGATTCTGTACAGCGGAGTGACAGGATTAAGGCAAAGTTCAGGGAAGTTAAACCAAAAGCAGCAGGCTGATGGATGGGGGAAACATCATTTAGGGGAAGAAATGATGATTATGAAGAAATAATTATGATTATTTCTTCATAATCACTAGATTTTGAAGCCATAAATGCCTGTACCACGTAGGAAGCGGAGGGGCTTCGAAAGAAGCTGTAGACACAAAAAGCAACTCTGGGCAGTGGTGGGTGTGAACACAAAGAAAGTCCTTGAGCCACTGACAAGTTTCAAGAATGTCCGTAAGTCACTCACACACACACACAGCTCTCCAAATGCACGTACTGGGAACTCCAGCCCTGGCTGGAAGACTGGCTGACTCAAGTTACGCCTGTCACCCAGAGCAACTAAAACCACCCACTATCCAGCAGGTGGTCCCACAGAGCAAACCGACCCGTCTGGTCCACGCTCCCCACCTCCCCCCGCAGGAGCCCGAGAGGGAGCTGCAAAAGTTTGGGGAGTAGTCCCCGGCTCACCCGAAGCGCATTGTTTCGTTCCTCAGCCACTCGCAGGTGTTCGGAGAGGGAGGATAACTTCCGGACAGTCCTCCGGCCACTCCTCCCCCGGGGGCGATTATGAAACTCCGGACACTCTAGTTAGTCCTCAGTCCCCAGGCCCCTCCCCGTACTTATAAAGGTCTCGGCGCGGGGCTGTGGAGCTCACTTGCCCTACAGACCGGGTGTCGGAGGGAAAAGCTGCCGACGCGTGGCCCCCGCAGCTCCAGCAGCGCCCGCAGCCGCCGCCGCCGCCGCAGCCCCGCCGGCCCCCGCCCACCGCCCAGGCCACGCCCGCGCCCCGCACACGCTGACGCGGGGAGGAGGATGGAGCCGCGCCGTGCCCGCCGGGTCCCCGCGCCGCTGCTCTGCTTGGGTGAGTCCCCCCGCCCCTTCCCGCCGCGGAAGACGAGACTAAGGCGGCCCCGGGGCAGCTGTCCTTTGACAAGTACCGCGCTTTCCACCAGACTCAAGTGTACTCCGTTTCGAACGACGTCTCTCGTTAAGCGAGCCCGTCTTTCCCTCCAGCGGGCGATGGAAGAGGGTGGGGTAGGGGAAGGGGCTGGTGTTAAAAATAAATACCTTGCACGGATAGATGAACTTGGTCTGTGTGTTCTGCATGAAGTAATATAGCTCCGTATCAGGCGAAATAAAAAGTTGAAAAGATTTCGGGTTTGTTGTTTGTTTCCTTTTGAAAATCTGACAGTTCTAGAAATCCAAAAGACGGGAAAACCGGGCTGGGGGCGGGGACAGGAGGCGGGAGTAGGGACAAGACCCGCGCCTAGGAAAGACCTTTTGGAAAGAAACGCTGTTCCGCCTGTCTTGCCTTCAGTTTTCTAAATCAAGCCGGGTTAAGCCTCCGGTGGCGTTGGCGTGCGGCGGTGCCAGCTTCGCTGAAGCTCCAGAGGATGAAAAGGCTGTTTGCGTAGCCGGAGCGGGAGGGACACGCGCAGGTCCGGGTGCTCCTGGAGGCCCTTGGACGCCAACACCTGCTGCTTCCGGTTTCCCCCGCGGGCTGGTCGGGCTCTGTTCGCTCGCTGCTACTTGCACCCTTGTATTCTGTAATGGCTGAGCGTACTTTAATGCTTGTCTTCTTATTTGAGATAATTTAGTTCTTGTGGACAGGGAAAAAAAAATCGTTCACTTTCCTGGTTTAAAAATATATATTGCGAATTCCTAAACTTCAAGAGGAATTTGGAGCTGTATATAACAATTTTAATAAGGAAATAAAGGTTGCCAATCTCGCTTTTTTTCTGGAGTTGCAATGAGGCGAATTCCCCTAACTCACTCTACCTGTGCCGGATGTGACAGTTCAATTATTATTTCGACAGGCCTTATCTTACGGGTTGGGAAACCTAATGAAATGCATACTACGCATAGGTGTAACTTACTTGTCCAACTTCAAGGACATAGGTGGAAACTGGATCTGTGGTTTCTACCAAAACTGTACTAAGAACGACGTGCTAGAAGGTTCTCAGTAAATAATGTGGCTTTGCTATCTTTGTTTTGAAGTCTCCGTGAAAAAGGTGACAGTCTTCCTAAAGTTAGAAATTAACCTAGAGATCAGAATAGCTTAGCACTTTTTTTTCCACTTGTAAGGTTGCTCTGAACAATGCGAGTGTCTGTTCTGGGCCACTCACTGAATATGCTAATTTGAGACAGGAAGAGCCTCTGAATAACCTGCTTACTACCTACCTAGCATATGTGTTGTGTGTTTTTGTTGTCATAAAAGTGCTTAACTCCTTTATTGCATTACTTAATTATAGTTCACCTATTTCATCAGCTGCCAAGCCCATTTCCAAATGAGCTAGGTCAGTTTCTGTTTTCCCAGTTTGTTAAGATATTTTCCTGCCACTAGGAAAGTTCCTGTTTGAAGTTCTGTATCATATCTCTGTACTCTATTCAGGTATGCAAGTTCAGTAGTCTTATTCCAAAGCACATGGAAAAAAGGCAAGGCCACCTGTTACTTCTGAAATTGCCATTTCCCCCCCAAACAAAAGATTACCTAGGAATACTTTTCCCATATGTCTAGCCTTCAAATGAAGGAAAGAGTTATTTTAGATTTCAGCAAACATTTTATTATCGCTTTTTTTGTGGAATTCACATGTATTTATATCTGTGGAAAAAATACAGACACTTTCATTTCCATCCTCTGTCTCCCACAGATGCAGATTTAAATTGCTACACACACCCCACAATCATTTGGTTACCTTTACATTTTATAAATATTTGATATTGATGTTCTTGCTTTATATATGGGGAAACTATTACCCGGTGTCCCATAGAAAAGCAAAGCTACACTGAAAAAGTTCGCACCCAGGTTTGCTGGCACTTTTAGCTTACTCAACGTTAAGTAAAAGGGTTGAGATACCTCAAACTAGATAATGCATTTCTAAATAATAAATAATTTTAGAGTTAAATGATCATTTCTAATCTTTGATTGTTGCAGGATGAACAGGAGAAATTTTTCTCTTGAGTTCTGCAATTAATGTTTAGGGGCTCTTGATCTAAAAGTCAGACATGTTCATTGATACCCAAACGGGCTTTTGACCGTGTTCCTGAATGACAGATCCAAGACAATTGATGCCCACTTCATTGCACAATGACAGAGAATTGAGCAGAATAAGCATTCTTTCTTGAAACCTGAGAAGCGCGGATCTCAATGAGGCAATGGCTCGCCTCAGATCTTTTCTTTTGACCCTGAGAGTTTACGAGCTGCCTGGTGCTGGCACAACCTGAGATGACACATCATAGGTAGAAACAGGATGACAGGCCTCTCCGGTCTGGGTTTTGGTCCAGGTATTCTAGCTGCCTTCCGCATCATCTTGCCACATGAACAACTTGGGCAATTGGGGTGTGTGGTTCAGCACTGAGGCCCAAATCCAGGAGCTGGGAAGGGAGCTAACAGTTACCAAATGCCTCCTGTGAGCCGACCATGTCGTGTGTTAGGTGTTCTCCACGTATCATCTCCTTTGCTCCTTAAAACACTATAGGAGGTAGGTATGATTAGACCAGTTTGACAAATGAAGAAACTGAGGCTCAGTGAAGTCAGGTACCTTACAAGGATTTAGAGATGGCAAATGTCAAGGTCATTCTGGAGCAATGTGTAAAGAGCCAGAGGTTCTCAGAGTTATCAGAAGCATAATAAAAGTAACAGGTTCTAATAGAGATGTTCCAGAGTAGTCTCGGGACTGCCCCAGGGCTTAGAATCTGTTATGGGGACTGGTATTTGTGCAAAAATGGTACTTTATGGTATCAATCACAATCAAGCACAGAAAAGATACAATTATTTCCTTAAGCTCTACTGAAATATGTTAAATTTTTACTTAACCTATATTCAGCATGTTTAATACCCAGGAAATGACTTTTATTATGAAGCCATCATTGACATCAGTTGACTGAGGCCTTTGTTTCTATTTTTATACTTTCCTAGATGTATAGTAAGTAAAGCAATCAAGGAGAAGGAAACCCACATCCTTTTTGTTCCCCAGATCATTCACAATATTGTGAATTGAATGTAGTATTGATAAGGGATCAAGTTGGAATCTACAGCACACTTTTATTAACAGTGAGGAAATAGACATACTTCTTCTTTGGTTAAAAAAAAGTGCAATATTCACATAATCACTTTGGAAAAATTGAATTTGAATGTCTTCTGTTCATTTTTTGCCCAAGAATCTCCCATTTCCTGGTTAATAATCACCCAGGAGATGCAAATGTCAAGTAAGAAATCCTTTCTAAAGAGACTGTAAATTAAGGTGTGGCTTCCTCATCTGTCAGTCTTCACTCTGAATATAGGCCTATGCAAATTGTCTAATTCATATGGCTGTAACTGCTGTTGAGAACATTCCTTCAGAAGACAATGGGAAGACTCCCTAGAGCTGTAATAGGAGAGGTCCTCAGGGAGGAGCAGCCTGACAGCCATTGCCTTGGTATGGCAATTCTGGAACCTTTGGAAAAATGAAGTAATGCGACAGACTCAGTGTCCTCTGGCAATGCAGTTTATGTAAGAGTGCATGTCTGGTTATAGGGCAAATAAAGGTTCAGTGACATTCTAGGTTAAAGTAATGATTTAATTAACTAGAACACTATTTATAACACACAAGACAACTTGATAATTGTCCAGAAAAAAATGTTAACCCTTAATTACTTAGGTCCAAAATCCTGAATTTTAAATTTGAGGTGTGAAAGTGAGTTAAATACAAATCCTCTTGAAAGTCCTCAGGATAAGGGGAAAAGCCTTTCTTCCTCATATATATGTATAAATATATATGTGTGTATATATATATATATATATATATATATATACACACATATATATGTATATGTTTATATATACACACACACGTATGTGTGTCACACTGTATATATTTTTTTAACGTTTTTATTGGAGTATAATTGCTTTACAATGATGTGTTAGTCAAACTGTATAGTTTTGAATCAAGAGACATAGTATATAGAATATAGGTTTCACACCCCAGTTCTTTTATTTCATACTTTTGGAAGGATTTATTCCTCTTTGAGCCTCAGTTTTGTCATCTGTAAAATGGAGATCATAATAACTATGTTGTCAGGTTATTATATATGGACATTATAGATATCATAATATTAAAATAATAAAAAACACTTTTGAAATTAGAGCTGTTATCAGTAGCAGCAAGTGCTTTTTTAGAAAAATGCCTCATTTGATCTTTATAATAACTCCCTTAGCCAGGAAAAGTGTTACTATTCCCAGTTTACAAATGAGAAAACAGACTTAAAAAGAAGTGAGTTACCCAGAGTGTAAGTCTCCATTTATGAATATGCTGTATCGTCTACTGTGGACGCTCCCAACTCACTCTTCACTTTCGGTGAAATTTCCCCTCATCCTTTAAGACTGAAGAGAAGTATCAAGCCTTCTCTGATAACCCCTTTCATCTTTCCCTCACCACTGGAAAATAAATGTGCAATCTGCCCCCCACCCCTTTGCATCCCTCTGAATCCTTCGGTGCTACCCTTTTCACGTCACACTGTAAGTGTGTATCTGGCCCTGTCTCTCCTAACTGGTGCTGTACTTATCTTTTATCATTCACATTGTAACAGACTTACGTTAATCACTCAGTAAATGTTGTTGGATGGGTGATTAGAATGGTACTTTATTTAGAGTTCTCAGCACTATGTTTTGACTCAACCAGCTGTTCTTTGAAACTGTGCTTGAGAAGCAAAATATTATGGCTGAGCAATAGTTTTTGAAAATTCAATTCTATTTAATAATAAAGTTGAATACCTTTTCTTCCCTGTTTTTCCCATTTCTATCTCTTAATGTAGTCTGTATTCACTGATGGTATGCCTAACAAAATTTAAGTATATCACAGTGTGTGTGTGCATGTGTGTGTGTGTGTGTGTGTGTGAGAGAGAGAGAGAGAGAGAGAGGGAGAGAGAGAGAGAGGTCGGGCAGTGATATGACTGAATGACGGATAGTCAGTAAGAAAAAGAAAAGTATTGTTTTAGAAATGAAAGGAACCTTAGCGTAATCTAATCTAAATTCCGTCTCTGCCTCCACTCCACCCCAAGCCTAGGTGATATTTTCAGAGATAAGGAAACCTAGCTTCAGAGGGATAAGCTTAGTATCTGAGCTAGAACTGGACTCCATACCTCACGGGTCTACTGCAGGGTTTTTCAGCCTTGGGTCTGTTTACATTACAGACTGGATAATTCCTTTCTGTGGACTGTCCTATGCATTGCAGGGTGTTTAGCAGCAATCCTGGTCTCTACCCACTAGATGTCAGTAGCACCCCACCCACCCCGAGTGGTGACAACCAAAAATGTCTCCAGACATTGCTCAGTGCCCCTGGTTGACAAAATTACTCCAGGGTGAGAAGCATTAGCTAATGTGTTTCCCATTGCTATAACGCATTGCCACTCATAATTCACAGTTTGAATAATCAGTGCTTGAGTTACCAAGACAAATAAAATTCATATTAATGGTAAGCTGGATGCAAATATAAAACCAATTCTAGTGTTAAAAAAATCAACTTAGCAATTTTTATTGCTGATTTTAACACTATTTTCCCTGAATAATGGTGAATCTTATTTACGATGCAGTCACTCATACTTTCTTCAATCATTGCATTGCTGACCACCCCATGCCTCCTTTTGTAAATCTGCTCTCTTGGCTCCCGCAAGACTGAACTTCTTTTTTCCCCAGATTCCTTGGCCATTTCTATCCACTCCTTATCACCTATTTCCCAAAGTTCTATTATTTTCCATTGCATACTATTTCCCGTGGAACATTTGAATGACCCCTATGCCTTTAAAGATGATATTTCCTCATACGATTTTCAAATAGACTCCGTAACTCCATTCTTACTTTTTTACTCAAGATGTGTTTTCCCAAGTGCCTCATAAATATAAATAGATGATATATGAACTAAAAACTCAAATTCCTTCTCTTATTATGTCCTCCTTCCTGTCTACTAGCTGCAGATGCCACCACAAACCTGCTGTCCTGCCTATGTTATCGACTCTTTTAATGACACCACCTTCCTTGGTATTTTCTGGCCAGAAACTTGGTGTCATCTATGAATTCTCTCTCTCGCCACCACCTAGAGTCTATCCTCATTAACTCTAGTTAGAACAGGAGCTATGTGCTTTGCATCAGTTTTCCTTTCAGCAGCTCGTTCAGTATCTTGCATATAGAAAAATCTCAGTAGATATTTATTGAACAAATATTCTTAGAGACATGTAGTTACTAAAAGTAAGTATAAGAGAGCTAAGCTGCTCTCCTTCTTTCCCATTTATCAAGTATAATTAAGCCATTCCCACCCTACCATCATACTACAGATGAACTTGTGCTTCTCACGAAAGTTGAAGTCTCCAGTGTTAACCAAAAGAATATATTTTCACAAAATAAAATTTCTTAGCACCTTCCATTATGCTAGGTGCATTACACAGATTCTCAGAATGAAGTGTAATTAACTTTAAGGCTTTTAAAATTATCTTTTATATACTCATTTTCTCCTCTTTTTTTTTTTGATGATTACTGATTAAAACTCTATCCTTTTGCAAATTCATTTTTGGCAATAGGCTTCTATAAAGAATGAATGATATCATAGACAATATGCTTCTAAAAAGTCATTAAGTTTTCAAAGCTGTAGTCCACAATATGACCATAATGAAAAAAGGCAAATGACAAACACTTATAATCCAAACTGTTGCTCCTTTAGAAGATTTTTTTGAGACAATAATGTAATAGTAATTTAAATTTCTGAATTGGATCAATAGGGATAGTGTGAGAAGCATGATGGAAGGGAGTGAAGACAGAAAAGGTTCTAAAAAGACCCTCCTGTGTAACATTATCTTAAAGAAAAAAAAAAGTTTCAATAAATCATTTGAAATAATACTATAGAGATGAATCTTTGGTTTTAGGGGGGGCAAGTTCCATATTTAGAGCTTTTAGTCACAAAATTCCAAAACACCCAGGTTAGTACAAATTGTATCCTTTATACAGTAGTTGATAAGATTTCTCCTGCATTATGAGAACATTAAGTATAGTATTGTATGGTCACTAAAATATATGAGCACTTTGAGGTATGATTTAGAAATTACTACCAGAATTGAAGAGTTTAGTTTAATGTCTCTGAACTGAAAAACATGGCGTATTAAATCTTTTCTTGACACTTGACAAGGAAGATCTTATGGCTATGTTTGAAACTCAAACTTAAAGACTTATTTGTAACCCATTATTATATCAACCTCTGGTTTCACCCTGTTATCCTGTTATCATCTCAAATAGTTGTTGGCTTTTACTTTAATGAAGCTTAGTGATAAGGTTAATGTTGAAAAACTGTCGGAAGAAAATGATTGCTGGTAGGAAGCAAGATTTATGATATATAGATATATATTATGATATATATGTATATACACACACATATATATACTACTCTCTGAAAACATAGGCTGTTACTAGAAAGTACTGACAATAGTTATTTTCAGCGTCTGATGTGATAGTTTACAGTTATTTTAACGAAGTGGAGCAAGACTTTATCTAATAGTGGATTTGAGACAAAAAGGCATCTGGAAGTGGTAAAGGCATATTCACTCCTTGAAAGTATACAAGACCTAACAAGCCTACTATGTTACAGACAAATCCTAAAATTCCAGACTGCCCTGGAAGAAGGTAGAAAACTAACAGTCCATAAAGAGGTAGGCGTGTGACCACAGCAAAAGTGTGAACAAAGCAGATTTTGCTGCCTGTTTTGGGGTTGGGCAAATACTATGATTCATTATGAATTTGCTGTTCCAGTCTAAATAGCCTAAAAGGTGAAATTGGGAAAATAAGGTGCATCCTTTTCATTCTGTAACCTATCTGATTTTATTTGGGGTCGTTTTTATTTGCTTGATTGTTATTCAGGAAAGCCACTTTATCTCTGAGAATTGCAGTTGATTATTGAGGAATAGGCTTGGTTAGCCAGTCACCAAATCTCAGCCTCCTTCGAGATGGCCCCTCAGTGTGGCCGTAAGGAAGCAAGGACAAAAGAAACCATATACAATAAAAAGGATGCTTTCTACATCTGGCATTCCTCCTGACTATCAGGCAAGCACTTCTTACTTAGTGCCCCGAGGCCCACGACATTTAGTGCTCCCCCCACTGGGGTGATGCTACTCAGCCCCTCCCACGCGCTGTCCCCAGTATCGTGTAAGGTGTAGGCTCGGCCCTGACTCACGGAGCAGAGGCGATATGTGTCCTGTGAGTCACCGGCGCCACTTCCTGCTGGCACATTTGAGGTTTCACGGAAACAAATCTCTGAAAGATGAAAGTAGAGAGATGAACAGGTGAGCTTCAGATTCCTGAAACCCATCTGGAAATTTGACAGAAATAATGGCCTCCAAAGGGAGTTTTGTTTTCATAACATTATTGAAACAGAAGTTCCAGTGGCCAGTTTTGAGTTTACAGATTATCATTTAGCACGGAATTCCTCTGTATCTTAGCTACCAATGTAGAGCTTGCTACCAGATCTGTTTTCTGACACACTGACCCTAACTAAAATCTTTAATATCACAGGGAATTATTTTCTTAGCAGGGACCCATGGTCAAGATTGAAAACTCAAATATAAGATTTGCATTTGAATTACAGAGAGATCATTATGTTCAAATAACACTAAAGTCATGAAAAACTGAAAGATTAAGGAAATATATGGATAGGACTTTAGCATCTATTCCTTCCCTGTATGACTTTAATGAGTAGTGATTTATAAGGGTGACAGGGTGCTGCATATCAAAATTCTCCATGGGTGGACTTTTTCAGTCTTTTGATCATTCCCACTTACTCCTCTACACCATTTTGCAAAGCCCTGGGCCAGAGGTGAGGTTGAGAAAAACTTGAGGACCACTGCTTTTAGGCAATAGAGCTGTGTGGATGGACACACGATTTAGAACCAATTTTGATAGTTTATTGGCTACATACATCTATGATGGAACTGTAGTGTAAACACTTTCATTTGAGAATAGCATTTAAAATTATTTACAATTCCATCTGTAAAATACCCGAATGTTGGATTAATGTACCAAGTCTCACAGAAACCATCCTGAGTGATGGACTATGTCCAAGAGAGTGTCATAGGTTAGGATAGCCCAGTTTTTGTGGAGGCAGGCCCTGCCCTGAATATTCTTTAATTCACAAAGGCAAATATTTCACTTGTGGCCTAACTGGAACAAAGTTTCCAACAGTGGAAAAACTAACAATACGAAAAATCTTTGAGGAAAAAAAAAAAAAAAAGACTAATAAACAACACCTCTAAGCAATTAGCTGGATTCTATAATAGTGGCAGGTTGCATTTGTAAGCAATTCGGAACAGAAAAGGCTAATATCTGATTTCTGCAAAGGATGAAGAAACGATCCTTTGCAAAGAGAGAAATGTGCATTTGCACAATGGCCCTTTTGCAGTGGGAGAATCGGTAATATCTCCTCTCATTAGTTGAAGAAGCATGGAGGCATAGGAGTGTCAGTGATATAAAAACACACATCTAGAACTCCACTTCGTGTTGAGCAGACTGTATAAATTAAAGGGGGTAATTCTTCAATAGTGAAAGTGTATGGCAAAATTATATTGAGAAGTAGAACAAAATTGGCTTGGATGAGAATCTAGCTAATTCACCCTAGAACGCTATGTGGACAAAGTTATTCTTTTCCATCTCTGTTCAACTGACAATGGAATCCAAACTTTAGCCATTTTTTTGTCATTTAAAAAAGAAGCTTTTTTTTCCCAATAAGAGCAATTGAAGCATCATTTATATTGTAGGAGAACTATGGAGTGGGGAGGAGATAGTTCTAAACTTTTCAAAAGATATTTTCAAATCACTGAAAGGTTATGAGGCCTGATGTCCAAAGATGGACTCCTAACTCTTATCTTCTATGGTCGCTAGATGATTGGTCTTGGACCAGACATGTAATTTAACACTGAGGTTGTCTGGGGCTAATAACTACTTCACGGGATTGTTATCAGTGTCAAGTTTGAAACATTAAGAAATTGCAAATTCTGATGCTTATGTGTAGTTCAGTTTTTAATTTTAGTTTTACCCAAATCATATGCAATTTGCTTAACATATACATACCTCCTCTGATTGTGAAAAAATAAAATAAAATTCTTTATTACACGGATTAATTATCCTTTAAAATACCAAAGTACAGAGAGATTTACAACATTGTTATAGACCAGTAGAGGCCACTACCCACATATACTACTGCTAAAACCAGAGGCTACATGTTGAGTGGCATGGAACATTCATGAGTCTCTGGTATGTTAGATGTTTCAGAAAAATATAATTTCATTTAATTCTCCCCAAAACTCTATAAACTAGGGAAAATGGAGATCCAGAGAATTTAATTAATTTGTCCAAAATTACATAGCTCAAGTTTTCTCCCAGATTGCCTTTCCACATACTTTGTTGCCTCCTTATGGGGTTAAATACTCTGCTTCAGTTACATTTATCTGAGTTTGTTCCCTGTGATGTCCATTATACTCTAGTATTATTGCCTGTTGCCAGATTCTGTAATGCAGCCCATTAACAACATTGTTATGTAATCTTGGGAAAGTTACTTAACTCACTTTTCTCATATGTCTAATGGGGAGAACAGTAGTATCTTCTTCAAAGAGTCACTGAGTGGATTAAATGAGATAGTATAGGTAAGGAGGGTAGAACCATGCCCACATACAGTACGTGGGCAAGAAATGTTAACTGCTACCTACTACTATCACCATCACCAGTAATGTTTCCTATATAACAGTTACTCATATAGCCTGGAAGAGTGAAGAGCAACTACCTGACTCCTAAGAAGAGTAAAACTCTCTTCAGTCAACATCCGTGCAATTAAAAGGATTCTCTTATTCTTTCTACGCAATTCAGAAAACTACTTGAATCATTCTGGTGCCTGTTTCCCAACATTTATCTTTTCAGTGGGGAAACACCATGAAACTCCTTGTTTAAACTCTTACTGGGCTGACAGAAACTGGATTCTTGGTCACAGTGTGGTTCATCGAGCATGTGTGTTCCTTTCCATATCAGATAAGATATATTCTGACTTTACTTAGATTACATTTTATTCATTAAAATGGATTTTAATGTGTAATGCAAAGAGTAACTTAGGTACTTAAATCAACAACTGATATATCTTAGGTTGAGAGTCCTGTTTAGTTGTGACCATAAATAGAAGCTGAGTTTTATTTGAAGCCTTCTTTGTGATTGTTTCTACCTTGGAGCATTGCTCTGAGCACATCATGAAGTAAAACGGTGGAAATTTTCCAATTTTCCAATTGCTAAGCTTCTTAAGAAATCAGTCTTTAAAATCAGGTCTTTGAAAAGGTTACCGTGAAATGTTTAGAGTAGGTCAAATCTGTAACTCTGAATGTAATGCCAGGGCTTTTACCCTTGGACAGAAGAGCTGGGGGTTCATTTATTTTCAATGATATGCCTGTTTCCATGAATTATTTTTTTATGGTTTCAATGGCTCAAAGACTTGAAATAATTAAAAGAACTTTATAAATACTGTAATTATGTGGAAATCTGGTTAGGGTTTCTTTCCCTGAAGCATTAGTTATATATTTGATTTTTCTCCATAAATAGGTTTCCATCTTCTACAAGCAGTTCTCAGTACAACTGTGATTCCTTCATGTATCCCAGGAGAGTCCGAAGATAACTGCACAGCTTTAGGTAAGCCCAGCTTTGTCAATGTTGCATCAAAGAATTACACATTCTTAACAGAAATGTAACTCAAAGACTATAAATATGTGATAGTGGAAAAAAAAGGGGGGGAAATAGCTGCTGTATTAACAAAAGAACCCAGTGAACTAGCGATCTGGAAAAATTATATAAAGGAATAACTGGAGGCAGAGGGACTGAGCACCTAGTTATATATATAAAGATTTGATCTTAAAGAGACAGGGAACAAAGAAAATCAGATTCCCTTTGGTCATTTCAGAACGTTGCTGAGAAACCATTGTGAGGAGCTGGATCCCAGGCAAAACAGGAAAATTTAAACTTTGTACACAGTAGACAGTCAATATATTTTGTTGTTATTTTTTGTAAAAGGAGAAAATGATGTCTTTTATTTTGAGTTACAGCATTCATTCAGAAAAATCTACAGAGTCCTTAATACATGCTAAACACCGTGCATGGTCTTCTCTTTGGGGCCCAGAGGACTCTGAATGTGGTTTAAGAGAGATCCGCTTTAGAGCTGATTCACTTCGCTGTACAGCAGAAACGAACACAACACTGTAAAGCAACTACTCCAGTAAAAAAAAAAAAAAAAAAAAAAAAATTAAAGAAATAAAATTTAAAAAATAAAATAAAAGTAATAGCACCCAGGCACCAAAAAAAAAAAAAAAAAGAGAGAGAGAGAGAGAGGTCTGCTTTATATTCACTCTGAGTTATTGAGTCCAGAGTTTTCCTGAGGAACCAGAGTATTTCCTGCAACAACTTCATCTCCATTCTTGTCCTTCCTCTTTGTGCTCTCTAGAGGTTTGGTGTGCTTCACTCCCTATTTTTGGCTATTTGAACAAGAGTATTACAATCAAGATGATTTGTTTGGTTATTTCATAAAGATCCTTCACATTTTAGTAATTAAAACGTTCTAAAGTGAATTTTATGTGTAGGTTGCAACACTATTCTAAAGAGGCTACTATTTTCATTGTTGTATTTGTGTAACCGAGACATTTATAACTCAAGGTTGGTCTAGTTCATGTCCAGGTCTCATCGTTAGAGACTGTGATTGATTTCCCAAACCCGAAAGTTTGGGAATGCACACCAAAACAAGCCTTGCTGGCTTAAAACCCACTATAGATTTAAGCTCTCTTAAATTAATTAATGGATTCAGTTTGCAATTGCTTTGGGAATAATGAATGTCAGAATTATTTTGAGATTTGAAAAAATTATACACACTTTGGATAAATGAATAACTGTGAAGGAAAATGATTTGTGTGTGTGTGTCTTCAGCTTACCCTTTCTATCCTTAAACATTGTCGTTTGGGAATTTTACCCCCAGGTTTTATTTTGTTTTGTTTAGCCTGTTGGCCATTTTCCTTTGGGGGTCCAGAGTTTGTTTATTGGTCTAGGGAACGTGACAACTAGAGTGACTTTTTGTCCTGAAAATACCTGACCTGCTTTGTTCCAGTAGCTCAGTGGTTACTATTATGAAAGGGTGATTAATTCTTCAAAGAAAACAACAGACTATATTCCACTTTCTATTTCTTTCACAGTTCAGACAGAAGATAATCCACGTGTGGCTCAAGTGTCAATATCGCAGTGTAGCTCTGACATGAGCGGCTACTGTTTTCATGGACAGTGCATCTACCTGGTAGACATGAGTGAAAATCACTGCAGGTAATATGCCAAATACAAGCAAACAAAAACAGTTTTTTAAAAACCCACATTCTCTCTCTTTTTTATTTTTGTAATAATTACTCTATTGTTTCCATGGGCTGCCATTTATATGTACTATTAGCATGCAGTTTATATGTACGATTAGAAACTTTATTGAGTTTTTTTTAAGTTAGGGAACAAATGGTAGAACGAACAGCAGTTATCAAATTGTACGGATGCTTCAGGGCTGCAGAATGGGGAGGGCTTCACATGCCTTCCTCTCATACTTACTGCAATAGCAGCTTAGCCTTTAATCTTTTCACTGGACTTATATGTCAGCCATTGTTATAAGAATCGATTCCACTGACTTAGACAAAAAGCACTTCAAACTTACAAACCACCATTGTCAGCCAGCCTGGCGGCCGAACCAGACTATCATTCTAATACAGCAGTTGAGCTTGAGAGCAGTGTGGGCCTCTTTTATCCAAGTTGGGCCAGCTTTAAGGTCAGTCTCTAAATTCATCTTTACAACTTTTGGCAAACCTTGTCAATATCTTGCATTTCATTGTAAGATTAGCTCTTACAAAACTAATTCAGAACCATGATTTCTTTCTTAAATAACTGATCCTTCTCTTGCATTGTCCTTTAGGTGTGAAGTGGGTTACACTGGTGTCCGATGTGAGCACTTCATTTTAACTGTCCAAAAGCCTCTGAGCAAAGAATATGTGGCTTTGACTGTGATTCTTGTTATCTTGTTGCTCATCATAGTTGCTGGCTCTGTATACTATTTCTGCAGATGGTAAGCCAGTGTTTTTGTTTTTGTTTTTTAACACTCTGCTTTTGTAAATTACCTTTATACAATCTACACTTACAAACTGGGTAAAAATATGGCAAAGTATTATTTAGTGGGATAAGATAGACTCTGCACTAATGATATTTATAAAGAAGTTTAAGCAGCAGAACATCTGCACTAGTAGAAATGAGTGTCCAGATAATTATAAGAGCTGACTTTTAAAAATTGGTTCATGTCAGTCCCCCAAAATTCCATCTTCAACACTCCATCTTCATGTACAGTGCTGTACTGATATATGCTGATAACTGAGAAAATATAGAGTGGGCACTGAGCTACTGACAGTATATCATATTGGCCATTTTTTAGGCTTAGGACCAGGGTATAGGAATAGAATGAGTTAGTTAATAATAGCTGCCTTTAAAATGCCTCCATGAAATCCTTCTTATTTTGGAAGTGCTGCTGATTTTTCAGTGTAGATTTGAGTGAATTTTATTTTATTTTTGCTGACAGTAATGCACTCCTACTTTTGAAGCTCCAAAAGTGTTACTTTTATAAGATTAAATTTATTTGGTCCATGCTTGAGTCTAAGTATTCACCAAATTATAATGCCTTTTTAATTGGTTATGATCACATAACTGAATATTATTAAAACTGAAATGCACCTGAAAGGTCTTTGACTACAATCCTATCTTTTATAAAGATGGGAAAGTAAGATCCAGAGAAGTAAATTGACATGTCCTGGCTCATCTAGTTGACAAATAGCTAAATCAAGGCTAAACAAAGGTTTTCGAATCATATTCTTCTACTAAGCAAAAACATTATGCAGTTTCCTTAAGGCTACATGCTTCATCTTCAAAATGGGTAGAAAATGAACTCAAAATTTTAGGAAGATAGCTTTAATGAATGAGTGAATGAAGATTCTGAATCACGATAGATTTATGAATCCTAGCTGGGAGAACTTGACCAGGTTATGTAACCCATTTGTACTTCATTTTCTTCATCTGTAAAATGAGGATGATAGTGGTAAGTGTGAGGATAAAATAAATAATGGATATATAACATTTAGAACATTGTCAGTCACTTAATAAGTGCCTGATTTATTTTCATTATTATTGGTGATATCATTATATCAATGTGATGGGTAGAATGTAAGAAAGAAAGAAAGAAAGAGAGAAAGAAAGAAAGAAAGATAGGGAGGGAGGAAGGAAGGAAGAAAGAAAGAAAGAGAGAGAGAAAGAGAGAAAGAAAGAAAGAAAAGAAAGAAAGAAAGAAAGAAAGAAAGAAAGAAAAGAAAGAAAGAAGGAAGGAAGGAAGGAAGAAAGAAAGAATGAAAGAAAGAAAGAAAGAAAGAAAGAAAGAAAGAAAGAAAGAAGGAAAAGAAAGAAAGGAAGAAGAAAGAAAGAAAGAAAGGAAAGACAGAGGAAAAACAAAAGGATAAAACAGACCAGGATTAAACGTGGTCACATGCTCTCCTGGAATTTTACAATTTTCATGATCATGTGAAAGCCTTTGAGAAGTCCTTTCACAGCATTTCACCATTTCCTCCCAAAATTATTTCTTCAGAGCAACTACCCCTTCCTCCCTCATTCTTCTCTAGCATCCAGCCTAAACCTATTCACCTGTGTCATTTTGGAAACACTATGCTAATATACCTTTAGCGTCCATATATTTGTTTCTTTTGTTAACATACTTTGATCCTCATACTGTTAACTTCAGTGTTAACGGTTTAATTTCTGAATATTTCTAGGTACAGAAATCGAAAAAGTAAAGAACCAAAGAAGGAATATGAAAGAGTGGCCTCAGGGGATCCGGCATTGCCACAAGTCTGAATGGTGCTATGAAGCTTATAGGCAGGGATGCACTGCATACCTGGTTATGGTAATATTCCCATTTTATTAATAATATTTATGTGGGGTCATGTGTTAAGTCAACAATGATGTATTTTAATAGACTAAGAAGAGTTTTTATTTTTGTTTTATTTTTGACAGACTGTTTGCTAATGTATAATGTACACAAAATATTTACTATGGAAAGAAAACGGATATTTTTGTAAGAAATCATTTCCTGGGCTAAATGCTCTATTGAAAGCTTTTTTGCCTTCTGTACAATGCATAGGAGTGAGCAATGCCCAGTTCATTGTTCAGGAAGTGTCAGCAAGTGACAGGTTTCTGTAAGCCTAAATATATGGTCGAATCAATTGAATAAGTATACATTTCTACTCCTCAAATCAATGATAGTTGGTTTGACTATATCATAGTCTGATGTTTGAGTTAGCACCACTGTGCCTGTGCCATGTGTCAAAACAGTAATGCTGTGGGAATTGGGGAGAAGCAAATATAGATCACGCGCTAAACACTACATATTTGAAACAAACTAAACCCTGGAGGGCTCTGCTCCCTCCACACACATCCTTAGCTATAACTCACTCTTTCTTTGCCTGGAGAGAAGGTGCACGATTCCCTATTCCCAACCACAACTCCTACAGATACTAGTCATCCATCTAACAGATTCTTCTTAAGAAAATGAATTGAGAACTTAATTTTATACCATCTTTTATGTAAATAGTAGATAATTTATAGCTTCACAATGTTCTCTGTTTTAGTATGACATTTATGCTAGGTAACTGCTCATGAGGCAATTACAGAAATCCACACGTGAAGTCAAAATCTATGCTTCTTTTCAAGAGTATTTATTTCTGTAGGGACTTGGCTGAAGATTTCTAAGATTAAATCATAGTCCAAAATTTGATGGACTAATTACTATTTTAAAGTGTGACATAAGACAATAATTCTATACACGGTCTAAAGAGATCTAAAAGGATATTTCTGTTTCCCACTAATACAGCTGAAGTCAAATGTGCTGTGTAAAAATACATTTTAAATCCTACACATACTTATTGACATCTACTGTATGTAAAGGAGGTCTGCATATTTGAGTGACCTTGATTGCTTCAAAGAAAATTTATTGACTAACCAAGAAATCAGCTGCAATCCATTTATTTTGTTACAAAATGGAGTCATATTGGTTTATCTTAAGCATCTCAATTCATATTACATAACTAATTGTAAATAATAGTTTGGGGTGTTTTTTAATCTTTATTTAAAACCTAACCCCTGTAAAAGTTAAATTTTTATTTATAAATGCATATTAAATAATAAAAAAGGTATGACACAGATTGCTTTTATGGGAGGAAATTAGTAAAAAAATAATTGTTTTAATGAGGTTGATGCTGAACAAACATAAAAAAATGATTGCTAGCAACTCATGTTTCCTACAAACAATGGAAACATTTTGGCTCACATTTAGTCTATCTTCCTTATTTTACAGATTTCTCGCTGTATATATTTCTAGAAAGGGCTATCTATACCCACCGTATTGAGAATAAATGCAAACCCAATGCATAAATTCATAGTTTGTGGCTTCCCACCAAGGCCACAAAGTAAAGTTCTAAGATTGGTACTAAAGATATAACCTCATAATTAAGATTTGTGTAATATATTAAATATTAAAAATACAATCAAATGCTACTATTCTTTTGGACATTCTTTTGCTCTTATCTCTCTGCCAGAGTCAATGCAAGGGGAGAAATGGTGCACTGGTAGGACAGATTTTTATTTTTGAGTCCTTGAGACGAGAATTAGCTAAATTCAACTGCCGTGAGGTATCAAATCAATTTTTATGTAGCAAATACATGATACTAGCTTCTAATTTCTGTTGAATTCAGTAATGCAGTTTAAAAAACTTATGTCTGATCCATTTTGCCAGTTTTGCAGCAATAGTCTGTCAGTAGACTTTTGGAAAAAAATGTGTTTAATTTGCTGCCCAATACTTCTGATTTTTTTCTACTCTTATTTGTATGGGAAAAAGGGGGAGTAACAACTGGTATATGCAGTGCTGCTGGAGTACATTTTACTGTTTTGACTGAAGAATAATTTTATCTAAAACATATCTGTTATTCAAACTGGATGAGGTTAAATGTAAGATAGTGAATTTCTCTCCTCTTTTTTTGCACTCTGTAATTGCACTTTTTAAGTTTGAAGAGCCATTTTGGTATACAGTTTATATTAAAGATGCCATGGAACATAAAGTTGTATCGCATGCAGTTTAAAGTAACTTATTTGACAATGAATTTTATCAGAGTACTGAATTGTATCAATTTGTTTGTGTTCAATATCAGCTTTGATAATAGTGTACCTTAAGATATTGAAGGAGAATATAGATACTTTACAAGATATTATTAATTTTTATTTATTTTTGTTGGAAACTGGAAAAAAAACAAAATTGAAAAATAAAAATGAAACACCTTGCATTAAAAATGTCACTGATAAGTTTAGTCTCTTTCTTTCTTTCTTTTTTTTTTTTTTCCATACTACATTAAAAGGCTTAAAAGCAGTGACAGGACTATAATGTGGTTAGACATAAAGACATATGGTTTTAGTTTGGGAAAGCATTATATAAATTTATCATATTCTATGGCCTACCATAGTGAAGAATCTCTTTGAAATATAAGGAATCACATCAATTATAAAATTCTGGGGGTTAGTATTTTTTTAAAAGAATATTTTTAAAGAGTATTTTAAAAAATATTTCTAAAAAGAACAAATATCCTATTGAGAAATAACTTTTGGAAGGACACATCAGCCAGAAGCATGTCCCATGGTTCCCTCAGCATCTGCCAACCAAGAGGCTTGGCTTTCCCAAGCCTTCAGAGCAGGAAACATCATTCCTCTGAACCTCCATCACAGTAATGGTTTCCGAAGTACATGCTTCAAAACCTATAGAGTACTTTGCCCATTTATTAGCTCCTTGGACCACTTCATTAGCCTGTGGATAGGGCAGGTAGGCATAGCTATGACCATTTTCCAAGGAGGTAAACCAATTTGTCCAGGGTCACAGTGGTAGTAAAAGATGAAGTTGGCATGAGAAACAAGGTCTTCTGATCCCCAATTCTACCACAGCCCTGGCCATGTCAAGGCAGCAGAACAAACCATCATGTGGAGTTAGTCTGAGATTTAGTTTGGAATTTTGTGGGGGAGAAACAGAAATTCCTGTAAAATGAAATTCCTGGGATCTCACAGAGCCATCCGACTGACTCTATTTGAAGTCTGAGAACCCAGAGGGTTAATTAAGGAAAAGAACTCCTTGAAACACTTCTCACTCGGCTTACAGGATGTCACACTCATCTGGTTTTCCACCTGTTTTCAGTCTCATGCTGGATCTTCCTTAATATGTTCCATCCCCCACCACTGATTTGTAAATGCTGGAGTGCCCCCAGATCTCAATTTCAGAACTTTTTCTCTGTGTATCCACTCCCTTCTTTATTTCATACAGTCTTCTGCCTTTAATAGCCGTCTATATACTGATTATTCCTAGGCTAGATACTTTCCCTGATTTCCAAACTTCATTATCCAATGACCTATCAAACTACCCATCCACTTGGATATACACTGGACATTAAAACATAACATGTTCAATAACTGACAGTCCCCTAAAAAGTCTTTCCTTCCACAGTGTTTCCATTCAACTAAATTCAACTCCATCCTTCTTGTATCTCAGACCAAAAATCTGGTATCGTCGTCTGGAAGGTGCAGAATGGCTCACTTTCAAGTGATTTCAGAGAGGATTACCCTAAACTTTTTACAACAGTGACAGAATTGGCCATTTTGAAGGCATTATGCAGAAGGAAAACAAATTCCAGAAAACCAGACTTCGAATATCACAATTTTTTAAAAAGAAGAAACTGTAGGCATTGAATTTGGTCAATTCTAGAACATATTTCTCCCCAAATGGTCACAAGACGTTATAAAACATAAGTGCTGTTCATTAGGATCCAAACATGGATTCATTAAGGAGGAAACATAAAATATGGATCTTTTAAAAAAATCCTGTCTGATAACCAGCTAATGGTAACTACCCATCATATAAACCAAACACAGGTACGACATTCAGTTTATTTGAATTCAGAGAAATATTTGGGAAAAGTCTTCCAAAAATTTTGTATGAGCCTGCAGTACCATGTGCCTATTAAGAAATAGGCACAGCCGAAGCTAATATAATGCAGGTATTGTTAATGGATCCAACACATGCGAAATGGAGGCCATGTGACAGGATGATACAAAGCTTTGGGTAAGGGCGTGGTTATACTCATTGGAAATATAGAAAATATACCTTAAAATATCAGTGGAATGGTGACTTTTCCAGTCAATCTATCAGAAGGGAGCAATGATTTTCTATTTACTCTCTTTTTCTCTGGATGGCAGGATAGATAGCAAGGAAATATATGTCATATTCCTGGCCCTCAACTTGCCATCAGGAATAATTCACATTCTGGGAAAAAATGATAAAAATTAATAGTTTAGGGCTTCCCTGGTGGCGCAGTGGTTGAGAGTAGGCCTGCCAATGCAGGGGACACGGGTTTGAGCCCTGGTCTGGGAAGATCCCACATGCCGCGGAGCAGCTGGGCCCGTGAGCCACAACTACTGAGCCTGCGCGTCTGGAGCCTGTGCTCTGCAACAAGAGAGGCCGCGATTAGTGAGAGGCCCGCGCACCGCGATGAAGAGTGGCCCCCGCTTGCCGCAACTAGAGAAAGCCCTCGCACAGAAACGAAGACCCAACACAGCCATAAATAAATAAATAAATAAATAAATAAACCCAAAAGTTAAAAAAAAATTAATAGTTTATGAATCAGTCAATCAATATTTATTGAAAATCTTTTTTTTGTATCTAGTAATGTATAAGGGGTATAGATATTCAAAAGAAGTATAAAATGTACTGTGGTTTTCAAGAAACTTAGAAGAGGAATTTGAAGTTATGGGGATATATAAAGAATAATGCAAGTCTTTAGTAGTTACAGTTCTTTGGGTTTTAGGGAACAAAAACGACTCTCACTTAACCAAGAAGAAATTTGTGAGAAAGATATAGGGGGTTCGACAGAGTTAAAATAAAAGCCAAAGAATCAGAGAAGTTCTAGTGATTTAGTCAGCAGTGCACTGCTTCTAGAAGGTGTGAACTCCAACTATTTTTAGTTCTTGGCTGCATGTGGTCAAGGGAGACAGCGTCTGATTACTTAGCTGGGATCACAGGCTCACCTCTTGGCCAGGCGACCAGTACATTGTAGTTGAAAAGCCACCGAGTTTGTATCTAATGGGAGAAATTTTTCTCACAGAGGAAAATCAGAGAGCTATTACTAGAGGAAGGATAAATGAATTCTGAACACGCAAACAACAGAAGTCCACCATAGATACTAAATAGTATCAGATCAAACAATTTAGAGAAAGGTGATGTCAATGGGGAAGCTTTTATTGAGGAAGTGAGACTTTAACTTGACTTGGAAGATTGACAGGACTTTGATAAGCAAAGGAGGGACTGTAGGACATTTCAAATGGAAGAATAATCAGGACAATCATAGCAAGTTAAAAGTATGTAAGGGAGACCACCCTGACAGTAGTATAGGATCTTTATTTGGGAATAGTTTAGAATTTAGTTTGAAGGATCTTCAAAGCCATACTGAGAAGATAAACTTCACATTAATGGGTAAGAGGCAATCATTTAAAGTTCTTGATCAGGGGATCCATACCATAAATTGGTATGATAAACAGAATAATGCCCCCCGTGCCCCAAAGATGTCCATGTCCTAATCCCTGGAACCTGTGAATATGGTGCCTTACATGACAAAAGGGACATGGCAGATGTGATTAAATTTACAGACTTTGATCTGGGGAGATGATTCTGATTAGCCCGGTGAACTCAGTCTAATCACATGAGCCCTTAAAAGCAGGGAGCTGTCCCAGCTGTGGTCAAAGCTGTAGTCTGAGAAGGACTTGGCCCACAGTTACTGGCTTTGAGACAAGGAAAGGGGCCATAAACCATGAAATGCAGGTGGCCTATAGCAGCTTGAGAAGACAAGGAAATGGATTCTCCCAGAGAGCCTCCAGAAAAGAATGTAGCCTTGCCAACACCTTACTATTTACTCAGTGCTGACACCCTGATCTTAGCCCAGGGAAGCCTAAGTTGGACTTCTGATCTACAGGATTGAAAGATCACCAGTTCTATTGGTTTAAGGCACTGAATTTGTGGTAGTGTGTTACAGCAGGAATATAAATTGAAGATAAATGGTGTTTTGGGAAAATTGAAATGAGCTTATTTGAGAAGACTGATTGAGAAAAAATACACTGGTGACAGAGATCCCAGCTAGTAGAGTGTTGTAACAACCTAGATATAAATTGAAGAAAGCTTATGTCTGGGAGAACAGAGAGCAGGAGGAAAATTTTAGACACATCACAGAGAGAAAACTGGACGTGTTTAGTGATTGAATATGCGAAATAAGAGAAACTGGAGTCAAAAAGAATTCAGTTTGGGAAAAAGGAAGTTAATTTAGTTTAAATATGTTGAATGTAAGAATACAGCAGGGTATATTTGTAGAAATAACATGTTCAAGGTATTTGGTAATACCTCAAAATTATATATACTATTTTACAATTTACAGAATACTTTCACATCTGTTAACTCTTTGTTTAAATGCACTCTCTGAGATGGAAGGAAGAGATTAATAACTATTACCTATAAGAGAATATAGTCTCCTGAAAGGTTGTGGTTTGCTCTGAGTCACAAAACAAGTAAAGTCACAGAACTTACATGTTATTCCAGGTCTCCTGTGCCCCAAATTTCCATCTGCTTAAAGATGCCTCCTTGATGTGGAACTTGGGGGTGTGGTGTGAGCTAAAGATGTAATGGGAACTCCCATCACAGAGACTACAGTTGATTCCAGAGAAACGGTTCAAGTTAAAAACTTCAAAGGAGTGAGGGTAGAGGAAAAATGCCAAGAAAACCAATGATGGACGCCAAGGAAACGTCTTCACCCGAGGAATTGGTAAAAGGAAAAAGAGCCAGTGAAGGCAAAAGGAATAGTTAAATATTTCATTCATTCATTCAGCAATTACTTACTGAAGGCTTAGTATGTGTCTTACTGTTCTACATCCCAACAGTAAGTGATGAACAAGACAGATAATGCCTGGAATTTGTATTTCTAGTGGGAAAAGAAAGAAAATAAATAAATACTAATAACAATAATAGTATCAAACACATATAGGGCTTACCATTTACTGTAAAGCTTTTAAAATGTAATAACTTATTAAATACTTATAACAACCCTATGAGGTATGTAACTACTTTTATAAGACTCAGATGAGGAAACTGAGGCAGAGAGTAACTGCCCAAGGTCTTGTGGGTAGTGATAAAACAAGGTAGTAATACATAATATACTCTGGTTTTGGGGCTGCTTTAGCTAGGGTGGCCAGGGAGGCATCTATATGGAAGTAATATATGAGCATAGATGTAGAGAGATGTGGCAAACTCGGCGATGCAAATTTGTGGAGCCAAAGTATTTTGGACCTGGAGCAGGAAATACAAGGACTCTAACGTTCAAAAGACAGTAAGATCAAGGAAGAACTTCAAGATGGTGGAGGAGTAAGACATGAAGATCACCGTCCTCTCTACAAATACATCAAAAATACATCTACAGGTGGAAGAGCTCCTACAGAACACCTACTGAACGCTGGCAGAAGACCTCAGACTTCCCAAAAGGCAAGAAACTTCCCACGTACCTGGGTAGGGCAAAAGAAAAAAGAAAAAACAGAGACAAAGAATAAGGACGGGACCTGCACCTCTGGGAAGGAGCTGTGAAGGAGGAAAAGTTTCCACACACTAGGAAGCCCCTTCACTGGTGGAGACAGGGGGTGGGCGGTGGGGGGGAAGCTTCAGAACCACAGTGGAGAGCGCAGCCACAGGGGTGCGGAGGGCAAAGCAGAGAGAGTCCCGCACAGAAGATCGGTGCCGACCAGCACTCACCAGCCCGAGAGGCTTGTCTGCTCCCCTGCCGGGGCGGGCAGGGCTGGGAGCTGAGGCTCGGGCTTCGGTCGGATTGCAGGGAGAGGACTGGGGTTGGCGGCGTGAACACAGCCTGAAGGGGGCTAGTGCACCACAGCTAGCCGGGAGGGAGTCCGGGAAAAAGTCTGGAGCTGCCAAAGAGGCAAGAGACCATTGTTTTGGGGTGCGTGAGGAGAGGGGATTCAGAGCACCGCCTAAATGAGCTCCAGAGACGGGCGTGAGCCGTGTCTATCAGTGCGGACCCCAGAGACGGGCATGAAACACTAAGACTGCTTCTGCAGCCACCAAGAATCCTGTGTGCAAGCACAGGTCACTATCCACAACTCCCCTCCTGGGAGCCTGTGCAGCCCGCCACTGCCAGGGTCCCGTGATCCAGGGACAACTTCCTCAGGAGAACACACGGGGCACCTCAGGCTGTTGCAACATCACACTGGCCTCTGCCGCTGCAGGCTCGCCCCGCATTCTGTACCCCTCACTCCCCCCTGCCTGAGTGAGCCACGGCCCCCTAATCAGCTGCTCCTTTAACCCCGTCCTGTCTGAGCGAAGGACAGATGCCCTCAGGCGACCTACATGCAGAGGCGGGTCCAAATCCAAAGCTGAACCCCAGGAGCTGTGCGAACAAAGAAGAGAAAGGGAAATCTCTCCTAGCAGCCTCAGGAGCAGAGGATTAAATCTCCACAATCAACTTGAGGTACCCTACGTCTGTGGAGTACCTGAATAGACAATGAATCATCCCAAAATTCAGGCGGTGGACTTTCAGAGCAACTATAGACTTGGGTTTTGCTATATGCGACTGACTAGTTTTCTGATTTTTATGTTTATTTTAGTACAGATTTTAGCACGTGTTATCACTGGTGGATTTGTTTATTGGTTTGGTTGCTCTCTTCTTTTTTCTATTACTTGTTAATTTTTTTTATTTTAATAACTTTTTAATTTAATTTAATTTAATTCTATTTTTTGAGTTATTTATTTTTCTTTTTTTTTTTCTTCTCCTTTTTCTTCTGAGCCGTGTGGCTGACAGGGGGTTGGTGCTACGGCTGGCTGTCAGGCCTGAGCCTCTGAGGTGGGAGAGCCGAGTTCAGGGCCAACAGAGACCTCCAGACCCCACACAATATCAATGGGCGAGAGCTCTCCCAGAAACCTCTGTCTCAACGCTAAGACCCAGCTCCACTCAATGACCAACAAGCTCCACTGCCAGACACCCCATGCCAAAAAACTAGCAGGACAGGAACACAACCCCACCCATTAGCAGAGAGGCTGCCTGAAATCATAATAAGTTCAAAGACACGCCAAAACAAACACCCCACCGGATACGGTCCTGTCCACCATAAAGGCAAGATCTAACCTCAACCACTAGAACACAGGCACTTAGTCCCCTCCACCAGGAAGCCTACACAACCCCCTGAACCAACCTTACCCACTGGGAGCAGACACCAAAAACAACAGGAACTATGAACCTGCAGCCTGTGAAAAGGAGAACCCAAACACAGTAAGTTAAGCAAAATGAGAAGACAGAGAAATACGCAGCAGATGAAGGAGAAAAGTAAAGACCCACCAGACCAAACAAATGAAGAGGAAATAGGCAGTCTACTTGAAAAAGAATTCTGAATAATGATAGTAAAGATGATCCAAAATCTTGGAAATAGAATGGATTAAATACAAGAAACGTTTAACAAGGACCTACAAGAAATAAAGTGCAAACAAACAATGATGAACAACACAATAAATGAAATTAAATATTCTCTAGAAGGAATCAATAGCAGAATAACTGAAGCAGAAGGAAGGAAAAGTGACCTGGAAGATAATATAGTGGAAATAACTACTGCAGAGCAGAATAAAGAAAAAAGAATGAAGAGAATAGAGGACAGTCTCAGAGACCTCTGGGACACAATAAACACACCAATGTTCGAATTGTAGGGGTGGCAGAAGATGAAGAGAAAAGGAAAGGGACTGAGAAAATATTTGGAGAGATTATAGTTGAAAACTTCCCTAATATGGGAAATGAAATAGTCAATCAAGTCCAGGAAGTGCAGAGAGTCCCATACAGGATAAATCCAAGGAGAAACATGCCAAGACACATATTAATCAAACTATCAAAAATTAAGTACAAAGAAAAACTACTAAAAACAACAAAGGAAAAGCAACAAATAACTTAAAAGGGAATCCCCATAAGGTTAACAGCTGATCTTTCAGCAGAAACTCTGCAAGCCAGAAGGGAGTGGCAGGACATATTTAAAGTGATGAAACGGAAAAACCTACAACCAAATTTTCTCTACCAGCAAGGATCTCGTTCAGATTCAAGGGAGAAATTGAAACCTTTAGAGACAAGCAAAAGCTAAGAGAATTCAGCACCACCAAACCAGCTTTATGACAAATGCTAAAGAAACTTCTTCTCTAGGCAGGAACCATAAGACAAGGGAAAGACCTACAATAATAACCCAAAACAATTAAGAAAATGGTAATAGGAACATACATACCAATAACTACCTTAAATGTAAATGGATTAAATGCTCCAACCAAAAGACATAGACTGGTTGAATGGATACAAAAACAAGACCCATATATATGCTGTCTACAAGAGACCCATTTCAGACCTAGGGATACCTATAGACTGAAAGTGAGGTGATGGAAAAAGATATTCCATGCAAATGGAAATCAAAAGAAAGCTGGAGTAGCAATTCTCATATCAGACAAAATAGACTTTAAATAAAGACTATTACAAGAGACAAGGAAGGATACTACATAATGATCAAGGGATCAATCCAAGAAGAAGATATAACAATTGTAAATATTTATGCACCCAACATAGGAGCACCTCAATACATAAGGCAAATGCTAACAGCCATAAAACGGGAAATCAACAGTAACACAATCATAGTAGGAGACTTTAACACTCCACTTTCACCAATGGACAGATCATCCAAAATGAAAATAAATAAGGAAACACAAGCTTTAAATGACGCATTACACAAGATGGACTTAATTGATATTTATAGGACATTCCATCAAAAACAACAGAATACACTTTCTTCTCCAGTGCTCATGGAACATTCTCCAGGATAGATCATATCTTGGATCACAAATCAAACCTTGGTAAATTTAAGAAAATTCAGAATTGTATCAAGTATCTTTTCCAACCAGAGTACTCTGAGACTAGATATCATTTACAGGAAAAAAGAGCTGTAAAAAATACAAACACATGGAGGCTAAACAATACAGTACTAAATAACCAAGAGATCACTGAAGAAATCAGAGGAAATCAAAAAATACCTAGAAAGAAATGACAATGAAAACATGATGACCCAAAACCTATGCTATGCAGCAAAAGCTGTTCTAAGAGGTAAGTTTATAGCAAAACAATCCTACCTCAAGAAACAAGAAACATCTCAAATAAAAAACCTAACCTTACACCTAAAGCAATTTGAGAAAGAAGAACAAAAAAATCCCAAAGATAGCAGAAGGAAAGACATCATGAAGATCAGATCAGAAATAAATGGAAAAGAAATGAAGGAAACAATAGCAAAAATCAATGAAACTAAAAGCTGGTTCTTTGAGAAGATAAACAAAATTGATAAACCATTAGCCAGACTCATCAAGAAAAAAAGGGAAGAGACTCAAATCAACAGAATTAGAAATGAAGGAGATGTAACAACTGACACTGCAGAAATACAAAGGATCACGAGACATTACAACAGAAACAATATGCCAATAAAATGGACAACCTGGAAGAAACAGACAAATTCTTAGAAAAGCACAACCTTCCGAGACTGAGCCAGGAAGAAATAGAAAATATCAGACCAATCACAAGCCCTGAAATTGAAACTGTGATTAAAAGTTTTCCAACAAGCAAAAGCCCAGGACCAGACGGCTTCACAGGCGAATTCTATCAATCATTTAGAGAAGAGCTAACACCTATCCTTCTCAAACTCTTCCAAAATATACCAGAGGGAGAAACACTCCCAAACTCATACTACGAGGCCACCATTAGCCTGATACCAAAACCAGACAAAGGTGTCACAAAAAAAGAAAACTACAGGCCAATATCAACGATGAACATAGATGCAAAAATCCTCAACAAAATATTAGCAAACAGAAGCCAGCAGCACATTAAAAGGATCATACACCATGATCAAGTGGGGTTTACCCCAGGAATGCAAGGATTCTTCAATATACGCAAATCAATCAATGTGATACACCATATTAACAAATTGAAGGAGAAAAACCATAAGATCATCTCAATAGATGCAGAAAAAGCTTTTGACAAAATTCAACACCCATTTATGATAAAACCCTCCAGAAAGTAGGCATAGAGGGAACTTACTTCAACATAATAAAGGTCATATATGACAAACCCACAACCAACATCATTCTCAATGGTGAAAAACTGAGACCATTTCCACTAAGATCAGGAACAAGACAAGGTTGCCCACTCTCACCACTATTATTCAACATAGTTTTGGAAGTTTTAGCCACAGCAGTCATAGAAGAAAAATAAATAAAAGGAATCCAAATTGGAAAAGAAGTAAAGCTGTCACTGTTTGCAGATGACATGACACTATACATAGAGAATCCTAAAGTTGCTACCAGAAAACTGCTAGAGCTAATCAATGAATTCGGTAAAGTGGCAGGATACAAAATTAATGCACAGAAATCTCTTGCATTCCTGTACACTAATGATGAAAAATCTGAAAGGGAAATTAAGGAAACACTCCCATTTACCATTACAAGAAAAAGAATAAAATACCTAAGAGTAAACCTACCTAAGGAAACAAAAGACCTATATGCAGAAAACTGTAAGACACTGATGAAAGAATTAAAGACAATACAAACAGATGGAGAGATATACCATGTTCTTGGATTGGAAGAATCAACATTGTGAAAATGACTATACTACCCAAAGCAATCTACAGATTCAATGCAATCCCTATCAAACTACCACTGGCAGTTTTCACAGAACTAGAACAAAAAATTTCACAGTTTGTATGGAAACACAAAAAATCCCGAATAGCCAAAGCAATTTTGAGAAAGAAAAACAGAGCTGGAGGAATCAGGCTCCCTGAATTCAGACTATACTACAAAACTACAGTAATGAAGACAGTATAGTACTGGCACAAAAACAGAAATATAGGTCAATGGAACAGGATAGAAAGCCCAGAGATAAACCCATGCACATATGGTCAACTTGTCTTTGATAAAGGAGGCAAGAATATACAATGGAGGAAAGACAGCCTCTTCAATAAGTGGTGCTGGGAAAATTGGACAGCTACATGTAAAAGAATGAAATTAGAACACTCTGTAACACCATACACAAAAATAAACTCAATATGGATTATAGACCTAAATGTAAGGCCAGACACTATAAAACTCTTAGAGGAAAACATAGGCAGAACACTTCATGACATAAATCACAACAAGATCCTTTTTGACCTACCTCATAGAGAAATGGAAATAAAAACAAAAATATACAAATGAGATGTAATGAAACTTAAAATCTTTTGCACCACAAAGGAAATCATAAACAAGATGAAAAGATAATCCTCAGACTGTGAGAAAATATTTGCAAATGAAGCCACTGACAAAGGAGTAATCTCCAAAATGTACAAACTGCTCATGCAGCTCAATATCCCAAAAACAAACAACCCAATCCAAAGGGCAGAACACCTAAATAGATATTTCTCCAAAGAAGATACACAGATTGCCATGAAACACATGAAAAGATGCTCAACATCATTAATCATTAGAGAAATGCAAGTCAAAACTACAGTGAGGTATCTCCTCATAACAGTCAGAATGGCCATCATCAAAAAATCTACAAACTATAAATGCTGGAGAGGGTGTGGAGAAAAGGGAACTGTTGGTGGGAATGTAAATTGATACAGCCACTATGGAGAACAGTATGCAGGTTCCTTAAAAAACTAAAAATAGAACTACCTTATGACCCAGCAATCCTACTACTGGGCATATACCCTGAGAAAACCATCATTCAAAGAGTCATGTACCACTATGTTCTTTGCAGCACTATTTACAAGAGACAGAACATGGAAACAACCTAAGTGTCCATTGAGAGATGAATGCATAAAAAGATGTGGCACATATATACAATGGAATATTATTCAGCCATAAAAAGAAAGGAAATTGAGGTATTTGTAGTGAGGTGGATGGACCTAGAGTCTGTCATACATAGCGAAGTAAGTCAGAAAGAGAAAAACAAATACCGTATGCTAACAGATATATATGGAATCTAAAAAAAAAGAAATGGTTCTGATGAACCTAGGGGCAGGATGAGAATAAAGATGCAGATGTAGATAATGGACTTGAGTACACGGGGAAGGGGGATTGTAAGCTGGGACGAAGTAAGAGAATGGCACTGACATATATACACCACCAAATGTAAAATAGAAAACTAGTGGGAAGCAGCTGTATAGCACAGGGAGATCAGCTTCGTGCTTTGTGACCACCTAGAGGGGTGAGATAGGGAGGGTGGGAGGGAGACATAAGAGGGAGGGGATATGGGGATATATGTATATGTATAGCTGATTCACTTTGTTATACAGCAGAAACTAACACAACATTGTAAAGCAATTATACTCCAATAAAAATGTTAAAAAAAAAAAGAAAAGAGACCCCAAAGAGCTCCCTAGTCCCTTCCAACATGAGAGAACACAGTGAGAAATTGGCAATCTACAACCCAGAAAATGCCCTTCATCAGAACCTGACCATGCTGGCACCTTGGTCTTGGACTTCCAGCTTCCAGAACTGTGAGAAATAAATTTCTGTTGTTTGTAAGCTAAAAAACAAAAAAGAAGAAGAAGAAGACTGTAAGATCAGTATGTCTGGAGCATGCTCAGTGCAATAGCAAGAGAAGTCAGAGAAGTAGGTGAAGGCATAAAATTTAGGAGTTTTCGGCTTTGGTAAGGTATTTGCCTTTTGTTAAAAATGTAACAACTCATCAAAGGTTTGGGAATAGGATGGTGATAAAATTTGTATTTCAGAATGTCATTTGCAGCTACATGAATGGACCTAGAGATTATCATACTAAGCGAAGTAAGTCAGAAAGAGAAAGACAAATACCTTATGATATCACTTACATGTGGAATCTAAAATATGACGCAAATGAACTTATCTACGAAACAGAAACAGACCCGAAGACATAGAGAACAGACTTGTGGTTGCCAAGCGGGGTTTGGGGTGGGGGAGGGTTGGATTGGGAGTTTGGGATGAGCAGATGGAAACTATTATACATGGAATGGATAAACAAGGTCCTATTGTATAGCACAGGGAACTATGTGCAATATCCTGTAATAATCCATAATGGAAAAGAATATGAATATATATATTCATATTCTGAATCACTTTGATGTACACCAGCAACTAAACTGACATGACATTGTAAATCAAGTATAGTTCAATTTAAAAAAATGTGCACTTCAAAAAGACCAGTCTATCTGCTCTGGGGAAAATAGACTAAAGAGGGGCAAAACAAGCCTGGAAGACAAGGTAGGGGGTTATTTTATTCACCCACTTAAATTATAATATGGCTAGGGCAAAGATAATAGTAGTGAGTGTCATGAGAAGTGGTTGAACTTGGGCTGTGTTTAGAATGAACCTCATATCAACAGGACTTGATGGTGGCTATAACCAGGAGAGCAGGTGTGGGAGCACAGTGGCATGAAAATCAGGAGAAAAAAATCTAAGACTTGTGGCAATAGCCAACACTGTCCAGTACACAAGAAACCCAGAAGAAAAAAAAACTGAAGAGTAAAAATGCCACTGGTTTTGACTTCTGAATGTCATGCATTTGAAAGAATGTTTTTAGTAGTTGTTGAAGTGGGTGATGAAGTTAGATTGCTCTAGATTAAAGGAGTTGGTGTTGGCTTCTGGTAGAAAATACTTATCCAGAATCTTGACTGTGAAAGAGAATGGAAATGGCAAGCTCTCAACTGTTCAATAATTGTATAGTTTTTTGATTTACCAGACCCTATCCTTTTCTCTTTGGCCTTTTCTGTGTTCATTAGAATCAGTAGTTAAAGAAAGTTGACATCAGGGAGGAGGTTAACATTATTGGTTAAAATGAAAGTTAGAACCAAGCAATGGATTTTAGTACTTCCAGTCAACTCTGGCATTTATAGCACAGGTAACTGAGAGTTGGCTCTCATCCCAGGTTTCAGGAAAGGGACCAATGCATATGAGTCATATGCTTACATAAGATGAAGTCTAGATTACTGTAGGAGAATTTGGCTGGGGATATATAAATAAGCCCCTATAACTGGGTAGGGCCTCTATAAAACATGAGTTGGACTACAGAACAGAAAGTTGAACTGGAGAACATACACAGCAGCTATATTGAGAATTTATTCCCCTCCAATGTATGTGATGGCTCCTGATCTGTTGATCATGTCATATAATTTAGAAATCATGAGTAGGAGATTTCAGGTTAGTGGATACAATCATAGTTGACTTCTCAGAGGTAGCAATCTGCTCTCCTTTACATGACTAGACTGGGAATCCTAGTGAGGTCTGGTAGTTGAAATAAAGTGCCACATTATAGCATTGTTTCTGCTTTTTTAATTTGTGCTTCAGAATCTCCAACAGTCCATAGCCTCCACTGTATTATTCCATAGCTTGGGACCCAATCTTCAGTAGTTTTTTTGTTTTAATTGAAGTCACTTTTACAAGGTTAGATTTTTTTTTTAATTAATTAATTAATTTTTATTTTTGGCTGTGTTGGGTCTTCGTCTCTGTGCGAGGGCTTTCTCTAGTTGTGGCAAGTGGGGGCCACTCTTCATCGCAGTGCACGGGCCTCTCACTATCGTGGCCTCTCTTGTTGCGGAGCACAGGCTCCAGACGCGCAGGCTCAGTAGTTGTGGCTCACGGGCCTAGTTGCTCGGCGGCATGTGGGATCTTCCCAGACCAGGGCTCGAACCCGTGTCCCCTGCATTGGCAGGCAGATTCTCAACCACTGCGCCACCAGGGAAGCCCTCTTCAGTAGTTTTTATGCTTAATATATATTTGCTTTCCAGCCATCTGTCATTCTGTGATACTTAGTAGAAGAGTTCAATATTTATTACTAAAATGATAATGTAAGCAATGATTTGTCATTAGGATCAATCTAGACTGTAAAAAAGCCCCAAACCAGGACTGTACAGACAGTGTCTGCCTCTTTAGGCATACACATACAGACAGACACACACACACACACACATAAAATACAGTTTGTTTTTAGCAATCTGCATATAAAACTACAAATAAACGCATCCAGAGTTGAATGACAAAGAAAAGATTTTTAAAAATCACAGAAATAGGTTCTGAATCTAGGCCTATACTATTGGAAATTTAAGTCTTAAAAAACATGTAAGAAACCAACCTTGGAAATCAAATCACAAGAGAATGGAATTCCTTTGAAAGTCCTTGACATTGAGAAAATGCAAATTTAGCATATAATAAAAAAGTGCCTTTTTCACAGATTTTAATAAATTTGTATTTTCTTATCAAAATGGGCAGCATTAGTTTCAGGCTTGATACTTCATCAGGAAACAAATCCAAAAAGCCATGGCCCTTAGAGCAGCCACAGGTCTGTTTACTATAATGGTAAAAGGATTTCCTGGTATTGGGTCACAAACTGGTCCCCATACAGGGAGGGCAAGGAGATACCAAAGAAAAGGGCAGAACACTCCAGATTGTTAGGTGGCAGATTGAATAAGAAAGGAACTTATATACGAGGGCTCGGGCAGTGGCAAGATGGGTAAATCTCCAACACCACCTGCCAGATTCTTAAAACTTTATATAGAGAGCTTAATGGGGTTCAGTCACATATACTTTCCAGATGGTCTCAATGACATGTTATTTTCTCAAGGCTGCATCCTTGAAAATGGCTCCCACTGTGGGAACAGTGGACAGAATATGCATTCCAAGGACAGGGGATGGGATGAGGAAACTCTAATTGCCCTGGTCCAGCTCTAGGGTCAACCGGTGATCATGTCCTTTAGCTGATCTCTTCCAACACCTGCATGTATCAATATATTCCACTAAAGGAAGAGGTTAGGGGTCATTCTCTAAATGTCACTCACCGACTTCAACTGCAAGATCTTGTGTCATTGGAAAAAATAATAGTATGTAACAGGTGTGTGTATAACAATAACAGAAATTTCATTAAAATTTATGGTTACTTATGCCTCTTTTAAAAATATGTGCTCTATATTTGCAATAAATTATTTGTTTATATAACTAGTTTTTAATTACAAAATAATATTATTTTTAGCAAAATTTTAAAGTACTATTAAGTAGAAATAGGTTTAAAGTTACCCCTTTTCCCTATTCCTTAAATTACCACATCTTGATTTATAGTTTTGCGGTCTTTTATGTGAATGAGATTGGGAGTATATTTATATGTGCAGGAATGGAGTAATTCTGTGTGTACCATTTTGCTTCTTGTTTTTAACACTTAACAATGGTACTTTCACATGCCATTAAATATTATTCGATAGCATTTTAATGACTGTGTAATCTCGAAGCAAAGCTATATTACTGGATGTGTAAATTGTTTCTAATTTTCCAAATTTGTACAAATTTTGATGAATATACCTGTAACACAACCATTGTTTCCTAGAATAAACACCGGAAAGTAAAATTACTGGAACAAAGTTAAGGATATATAAAATTTTACTTTTCATACAACTTGCAGCAATCATTCTCTAAGTTCCAGATGATAAAATAAAAGATACATTTTAATACCAATAAAACACTCTGGCAAATTAGTTGATCATGAGTTACCTATGAGGTTTTCATCCCATTCCTCCATCATTCCTTCCTTCTCTCTCTGCACAATTTGGGAAAAGTTCCAGATATCTGGAACTCTGCTTCTAAATACATCAGTATTTATTTCCTAAGAATTTGGATACTCTCTTACAGAACCACAGCAGGTTATTAAAATCAAGAAATTTAACATTGATATACTACTGTCTGATATTCATTCATATCCAAATTTCATCAACTGTCCTAATATGTCCCCACGTTTATCTCTTTTTTTTTTTTTTTTTTGGTTGAGAATTCAATCCAGGATCACATTTTGCACTTAGTTGTCAACTTTATTTAATTTGCTTTAATCTGGAACAGTTCCTCAGCATCTTGATCTCCTAAACCATAAATGTTCTTCCCAGAATTAACATCAACCCTTTAGATTAAGACAAATGACTCCCTTTAAAAGACCAGTGTCATGGAGGAGGGATAACTCATTAATTCATTAGCACTTTTAACTACATTAGCATATTTTCATGTGTCATTTTAGCAGTAAAGTGTGTAAAATCCCCACCAGAAGAGGGATTTTAATAAGAGGAGAGTGAAGGAAAATTGCAGAATATGGAAAGTTATTGAAGATGATGATCCTGGCTAAAAAGTTAGAGTGATTTTGTGAGAATTGAGACAACAGAAGGAAGGTTTTGAAGGCTGGAATTGTGATGATATATAGAGAAAGGGATGTTACACAGAGATATGGAGGACATCAACACATAGTTTCGGTCTTTTTACCAATTTCCCCAAAGATAAGAAAATTCTGTAACTAATGCAATGGAGTTTATAAAGTAAGCTAACTATATCATTCTCTTCTATCTGTAATTCACCTTTCTCCTCCTGGTAACTAATAGTACTTTCTCAAAGAGCAACAATATGATCTGGGACTGATTGTTTGCTTTTTAAGTCAGTTCTCAAGTACATTGGTTAAAAGGGGAGAATTCCCACTTGGTCAATTAAATCCATAAATACCTCACTGAACTAGTTAGGACTAACATTATTCAGTATAGTAAAGTTCACAGCATAAGCAACTAATATGAATTGTAGCAGTTTTATGGGTAACAGTCCTAACTTTCTGAGGTTAAATTCATTTCACCACAACTTTGCTAAATAACCCTCATTTGCTCTGTCCATGCTCACCTGTGAATGTCCCCTGGGAACACACATGCGGTCAGACAAAGCCATGTTTTTCTTAGTCTGCTGCGAGAATGCAATTCTTCTAAGGAGGCACTTTTTATAGGGTTTGGATCTGTGCTGGATGCTTTTGGAAAATATGAGGAAGCCAAGGTTTTTTCTGGATTGGGCGCCATCAGAAAGCTTGGGTAATTCAATTTAGGTACCTTAAATGTTTTTATTTAAGAGGCAGGAGGAAGTATGAAAGGCTAGATTTGCCAGTGGTTAGAAAATAATAGCCACTCAGGTTAGTGGGGATAGAAGGGCATTTGAATATTTTTGTGATTGCATTGCACCCCGTCTCTGTTCACACACAGTTGGGATGTGGTCTTACTTTTGCTATGTCTCACCATGGTCACGGTGTGGCCCTGTCTGACTCTTGACATTTGGTGGATGTAGTTTATATTTAGTGGAGGACATCATGGCCTAGCTGTGAGATGCAAGCTGCCAGGGCCTTTTATTATTTTATTTTATTTTATTTTATTTTATTTTATTCTTACTCTTTTCTCAGCTCATTTATTCCTACATTCAACAAACATGTATGAGTTGCGAGATGTGCCTGGCGCTGGGCAAGGTACAAGGTATGGATGGGAAAAGAAGACAATCAGGTGGAACTCAGGTAACAATAAAGTGCTCAAGGGTATGGCTTTGAGTTAAAAAGTCCCAGGTTTTAATCCTGGCTTTATCACTTACTGTCTCTTTGGGTAAGTTATTCAATATCACTAATTCTCAGTTACCTCATCTGTAAATAGGAATAATAATAGCTCCCTAAGGAAGTTGTTATTGATATTAAATAAATGTTATCATCATCATCATCATCATTAAGAAAGACAGATATTAAGTAAAAAATCGTAAAGTCATTAAGCGCAACAGAAGAGGAATCAGAGATTCTATGACGGTATATACCAGAAGGACCTCAACTCTGGGGAATCGGGGAAATGCCCCTGAGGAGGAAATGCTTAAATGGAGCTCCGAGCACAATTTAGTTAAGTGGAAGGAGCGAGGAGAAGGGTTTCCTATCCAAATAGAAGCAGGAATTTGAGCAATGACTGAGATGGAAGAGACGTGTCACATTTGAAGCCCTGGAAGAATGTCTATGTGGTCAGTTTAGCACAGAGGAGGTGGGTAGTGGGAGATGAGACAGTGAAGAGGGCAGTTAGGTAGGGCCTTAAGGCCATATTAAAGATTTGGGATTGTTCTAGGAGCAATGACACACCGCCACCAACTGTGTCCTGCCTCACCTTTTACAGGAACTGCTGTTAACAGCCACAATAAGGAACTTGAGTTTTAATTTCTTTATTCCCCTCTCTGGCTCCCAGACATGCTCCAAATGAAGGGCTTTGGATTGTCAGCTCAGACAACTAGCAAAGCCCTACTTATGCCCACCTCTGGGAAGAAGAAAAAAAAAAATCTATTTAAAAAGAAGAGGAAAGAGGACTATCAATGGGCAAGTTAGCGTCTATAAGTTTCAGATAGTAGAATATATGACACATGCTTTTTTTTAAATCCCTTTTTCCAAATATGTTTGACATTACGTGTCGTATTTGAGAGTCCAGTATTTCACAGATTTTCTTTTTTCCTATATCTGTAATCTTTTTTTTCAATGCCTATAATTCACTTAGCTGCCAAGTCATTTAATTGTTAGGGAATCACCTGAGTACAAACAAATAGTCTAAAATATAGATGTAGATTTTTTTTTCAAATTATATATTTACATCTATAAAAATGAACATGATGAAAAATTTAAAGACATAAATATTAGTTATTTCTAATAATTTTTGTTTTCTCCACTTTAAAATTAGTATAATTATCTCCCCTAACTTCTAGGATTGTGATGTGAATTACATGGGATAACATATCCAGTGGATATACAGTATGTGCTTGCTACCTTCCCTTGTGCTGAAAGAAGGACTCTCCTCGGCAAAAGCAGAGGATGACCAGGAGGGGCTGACCCACTAAGTCTGTCTTTCATTTTCCCCAGTCTGATTTGGAAAGTGTCACTGCCAGGGTAACAGTGGAGTTGACCTGAGGTCATGATCAGTTAGAGGATGTGTAATAGAGTTGAACAAAATCATCAGTGAATGCAATGCTGTCTTGCATCCCTTTTATCATCAAAATTGCTTTCCCCAAAGAAGATCTTTGCAGTCACGAATCCACAATAACTTGTCAGACTTTGTCCAGGTGGAGCTGAACTTAAAAAAGAAAAAAAAAAAATCTAGCAAAATTAACTGCCCTAGGCTACAATCCATATGATTCATTTGAACGGAAATGTGAAATTATTTGAAGGCATAAGGAAAACTTTATATTAAGTGATCTAAATAAAATGAATTAAATGTTGAGAGATGAGTCAATTCTTTTCTCCAGAAAGTGCTAGAATTACTGCTGACATCATTTAGAATCATTAGTTTTCCTGTAATTATTCCACCTTTTCCTTCACCTTGTATTCACCCCTCTGTTCTTCTATGTTTATATCACATAGACTCTCTCAAGATTGTAAAAGCAGCATGCTATTACTTAAATTTTGAAATTAAGGTTGATAATTTTGCCTTTGATGGAAGGTATCTGAGTTTTTCAATAAACTTTCAATTCTATAATACTTTCTTTTTATAAACAGTTGATATAATGCATCAGAAGGAGACACTTATATCAATGGTTCTGAGAAACTGGTAATTCAAGAGATTTCCAAACTGTGTCATGGATTATACAATAGAAGTATTTACAAACTAAGGATAGTTGAAATAACACAATGTTTTGTTTTATCCATGTAAGATGTGCAAGGGGTAAACACATTTCCTTCCCAAATGGTAGTTTGTATAGGTGGTGACATCTGTGTTGAAATGATCACACAGGCTTGCACGCTATTCATGCCCAGGCTTTTTCGTCAAAGAGAAATGACTAAGAGTGACCACACCAGCTCACAGGCCAAGAATTCCAGGGCAGTCTTCTTGCCTGCCCAGACCCAACCTGGCATAGGTTCAGGGATAGAAACCCTTTCTGATCATCCTCATAATCACTTATGAGTGGGAAAAATTAGTTAAACAGGGTAGTCCTTTAAACTGGATATTACTTCATTATTACAGATGATTAGTGACAATAGCCAGTGACAAAAACATATTTTTCCCACAATTAGATATAATGTTTTGTTATTCCCTAACTCTGTGTTTATCAACCCTGGTTGCACAGTACTAAAGAATTTAAGAGATTTAAAAAAAAATATCTATGCCTAGGTCCTACTCCAGACAAATTAATCAGAATATAGTGTTTTGTGTTTTTTTAAATTTTATTTATTTATTTATTTATTATTTTTGGCTGTGTTGGGTCTTCGTTTCTGTGCGAGGGCTTTCTCTAGTTGCGGCAAGCGGGGGCCACTCTTCATCGCGGTGCGCGGGCCTCTCATTATCGCGGCCTCTCTTGTTGCGGAGCACAGGCTCCAGACGCGCAGGCTCAGTGGTTGTGGCTCACAGGCCTAGTTGCTCCGCGGCATGTGGGATCTTCCCAGACCAGGGCTCGAACCCGTGTCCCCTGCATTAGCAGGCAGATTCTCAACCACTGCGCCACCAGGGAAGCCCAGATTATCGTGTTTTTAAGGTTTGGTTCTTAGAAGCTGCTTGTGATGCTTGCTTACGTACAGAAATGATTAAAAATAATGGTTTCAACCAATGGGATCAGTTGACATCCTACCCGTACAGATTCAGACTTAATTGGTCTGGGCTGTGCCTGAACATTGGAAGTTTTGGGAATTCCGAAGGTGATTCTAATGGGCAACTAGGCCAAGATGATGATCTTATAAACTGCCTGCATCTTTTGTTTAGAGATGTGTAGAAATCCACAAAGAAGAAGCCTTCTAAAGCAGTGGCACCAACATTGGATCTCTTCAGAGACAAAAGACATTTATAATTATAATAATTTTTCACATTTATTTAGCGTGCAGTACATTTCAGAGTGTTTCCCAAAGCATTAGATCATATTAAATTGGTATGGAAATATTTTGCAAATAACTTAAAAATATAAAACTAATACCTGTCTAATATTGCTTATCTACTTTGTATTATGAGTTATTTTAACTCATAGTTAGCTCCTCTGATAAACTAAAAATTCCTTAAGATTCACTTCTGTATCTTATTTATCTTTGTATTCCACACAAGTGTTCAATAAATATTTATACTTGGTAAGTATTCAATAAATTTATCTTGAATAAATGATTGGATAACTCCATTTGCTGGGATGAATACTAATAGGTACTCCGTGCTCGCCTCTACTGAGGCCTTCCAGATACAGTGAAATTTATGCTCACAGCTCCCGTTTTCATGGTGCTTACATTCCAGGGAATGAATGAACTCTTAAGATTTCAACTTCCAGAACTACTCCATAAGCCTGGCATCAGTACTGACATGCCACAGCAGAGTTCCAGACTGGCACAAGCCAAAAACTCAGGAGACACATGCCTTTTCCTTTGCTAACAGTCAAGAATCAGCCTGTCTGGAATCGCTGCAATTGTTCTATCATTTTAAATGAACAACTTCCTATTACTTTGAGCTTCCTCACACAGGGGTCTTGAAAAGCACAACCAAAGGAGGATATTGGCAATGTTTAGAACAGAAACCTGAAAGCTTAACACATGATGCAGATGCCTCAGGTTACCGAGTAATCTACGTTTAATTTCCCCATTGGAAGGACTGTACCTGAGGCTTCTCTTTGAACTGGTGATTTACACCTGCAATGTATAAAATGGATATATGTGCTAAGGAGAAGTCTTGGCATGGAGAGAACATTTAATATCCAATTAAAAATTATAAATATACATGTGTAATGATCCCATTGACAATACTGAAGAGAATAAGGGTGGCTTTTTCTTGGGAAATTGAAGAAGTGACTAAGAGCCTCCAAAAGCCTGCTGATAATGTAAACATTCCCTCTCCCAAATGGCTCCAGAGTCAGATGCTAGTTTATCATCCTTCTAAGCAAAGACTAAGTTCTATACTCCCTTTTCAAGGGAAATGGGGCATCACCATCATCATCACGGGATGGGGACTATAAATGATCTGAAAACAGGAGACAGTCTCATTGGCCCTTCTGATTCCTAAACTGCCCCTGAGAAGGAAGAGGAGTAGAACTTTACTCCTGATTCACCAGCACCTTGACTCTGGGGTGGGCTGGATGAGGTTTGACCTCAAATAAATTTGCCTTTAGCTATTAAAATTCTGCTTTGGATTTTAGAATTCAGGCTTGTTGGACTTATAATCAAATATATTTTAGGAGTACTGGCAGGCCTAATGGCGCAATGGCAGTAATTCCATTAAAAAAAAACAAAAAAACCCCAAAACCCTGGGCTTAACTTGGAACCAAGATAATATTTCAGTCAAACAACTGACTAAAGAATTATAATTTTACTGAGAACTGAATTGTGGAGGTAGAGGTGGGGAGAAAAGTTATTTTGAGTTTTTAATATTTAAAGGAAGAAATATAGTTTCGTCGGTTTTCTACTACCCAGCATTTTATTAACCAGAATTCTCTATTAATTGGCACTTCTGAAAATTTCCAGTACACATAGAGTTATTATTACAACACTGGGATATGAAAATATTGTGAAGAATTATTTAAATTCTATGCATATTTGTGTTCTCTAATATTGGAAAATAAACACATAAATCATATTTGGTATTTCATATAAACCACACCATTATTCCCTAGAAATCCCAGATATTTTGAAAATAACTTCTATTTTAAGAATTCCCTCCTAAGTTATATTAGTAGAAAAAGATTTGTCATTGAGGCCAATTAGAAAAGTGAGTTACATTGGAGAAAAATATTAATAAGTGTCATCAGTCTCAGACTTCAAGTGACAATGAATTTGAACTCATCGGTTTCCCTTCTCCATCAATTTTCAGATAGTAGATCGTTTCTCTTTAAGGTTGGTTCTTCTTGACTTGCCTGTCACTTTTATAACAGTTTAGGTCCCCATTATTGAGTTCAAGCACAGATGATCAGTGGTGACAGTGATTACAAATTGTAAGAGTTGTGAGACCTCAATCACTAAAAGGGATTAAAATGGCATTTTTCGAGGCACAGTCCTTGGACCACTTGCAAAAAGAAACCATCTGGGATGTTTGTTGCCCATGTGATAAGTAACTCAATTTATTCTTACTCATACGAAGACTCAAAATATCTGCCTTAAAAAGACTTCTTTTCCTAATTTTTAAGACCAAAGTGTTATAAAATCTGGGAGTACTTAAACATTTAAACTTTTGCTGAGCTTTAAGCTCTGCCTAATGTAAGACTGTTTCTGATGGAGCTCATCAACAGCAAGTCTTATGAAGCCTCTAGGATGCTCTTCCAAAGTTACATGATTATGATGGTGATGGTGATGGTGATGATGATGGAATCACATTAATTTTTGACCAAAATTCCAAGCTGTTTCTTGAAAATTTTAAGCACAACACTCATCTCAGGACCTTTGCATTTAATCATGCTGTCTTTGCCTGAAATATCATCCTCTAGATTTTAAGTGGCCTACTTTTCATTTGTGCTCAAAAATCACCATATCTGAGAGATCTTGCCTGACCACCCTAAACTGTACCTCCTTCCCTTACTCTCTGTCCTCTCACTTGGATTTATTTCTCTTTATAAAAGTATTATCATGCTATATATATTTATTTGTTTACTTGCTTAATTTCTTCTGCATTAGAATATAAGACTGATGAGAGCAATATCTTCATGTGTTTTGTTCACTGCTCTGTTCCTAGTGCCTAGGACAGTGACTGACACATGAGAAATCTTAATAAATATTTGTTGGAAGCGCATGAGCCCACATACACAGTTGTCAGTTAATCCCTCAGGAAACACATGTTTTAAAGTGGTTTAAAGGGGAACTGGAATGTGAGCTTGTAAAACCCTAACTTGCCCCATGCTTTTCATGCTCCAGCAGTTGCTTACACAAAGAGTGTGCTAAACGTAAATTTGTGTTCCAGTGTTTTAAGACACTCCCCTAATAAACTAGTCTCCTTGTTTCCAATATAGTCACATTCTATTTTATCCTCCATGTGGAAGCCAGGGCAATCAGACCCCATCATTCATCAGCTTAAACCCACCCTTCCCTCCACTCCTTGACTTGGCCAGCTCCTACTCATTCTTTTTTTTTTTTTTAATTTTTGTTTCTTATTTGTTTGTTTATTTATTTATTTATGGCTGTGTTGGGTCTTCGTTTCTGTGCAAGGGCTTTCTCTAGTTGTGGCAAGCGGGGGCCACTCTTCATCGCGGTGCGCAGGCTTCTCACTATCGTGGCCTCTCCTGTTGCGGAGCACAGGCTCCAGACGCGCAGGCTCAGTAATTGTGGCTCACGGGCCCAGTTGCTCCGCGGCATGTGGGAATCTTCCCAGACCAGGGCTCGAACCCATGTCCCCTGCATTGGCAGGCAGATTCTCAACCACTGCGCCACCAGGGAAGCCCCCTACTCATTCATCACGTTTCAGGGGAACTGCCATTTTGTCTCAGAAACATTTCCTGACCTTGCCATTTAAGTTAGTTCTTCTTGATGTATTTTCTGATAGCATCCTATAATTTTCTTCCATAATATGGATCACAATTCATATAGTTTTTCATGGTATAATTATTATTTAAAAAATACTTATCTATACTAAAATCTAAGTGTCATTTCACAAGATCTTTGAGTTCTTTTTATATCCCAACTACAGGCACAAATGCAGTGTGGACTCTCAATCAATATATGCTGAATGAATGAATGAATGAATGAATTGTCCCGAGCTAACCTCTGGGAAGAATGGAGTTAAAATATACCTATCATACATCATTGTGAGTGCTTTGAAGTTCCTGGAAAGCTGAATTTTTGTTAATAGTTTTATTTTAATTCTAGGGTCCTCTTTTATTGTTAATAGTAACTCTTGAATTATCTGATGATTTGATTTAATCCTTTAAAATCTTTCCGAGGTGATTATTATTGTTTACTCAGAGATGAAGCTCAGAGCAAATGATGGACACCAGTATTTGAGGCCGGTCCTATTGATTCCAAAGCCTGTGCCTTAACCTCTCCACTGTACTGCCTTGGCAATATTAGAGCCTTCCACAGGTTTCTGGTTCCTTCCTGAAGCCTTAGACACATCTATACTTGGGGAGTGCCCTGAGTTCACATTAGTGAAACTTAGTTCTTCTCTGTTTATTTGGGTATTTACAGAATCTAATAGAAGTAAGCTAAAACATCCTACTTCATCAATAGATACTGTAACCAAATACTCAATTGAGTAATCCATTTATGGCCTTGTGTTTTTAGGTTCTGGGTTTGGGGCCTTGGAAGGCAAATTTGTACCTTACCTTATTTTTCAATACTATAGTCAAAAAATTATAATGAATACAATGACAATTATATGTATTCAGGTTTGCCTAATGTGCAAGATTTGTATCTGGCAGCTACCTGGCATGCTAAACACTGAGCTTAAACATGCCTTGCCATGTAAGAATGATTTTGCTTTCTCTGACCTCTTTATGGCATTCTGGCTGATAAAGAAGGCCCTGGAGTCAATGAGAATGCCAGATCAACTATGGAATTTGTAGCATTATTTGCTTTGAATCAAAGTTCATTTGATCACCTCTGGCATTCCAGGTACTGACTTGGGTCCTCCTAAATTGTCTTTGTTTATTCTCAGTTGACGTTATAAAATCTTGATTAACAGGAAATCAATGGACTCTGGTGAAGTAAGTAAAAGGCAAAAATTCTTTTTGTGTGAAAGTTCACTGGGCCTTTGAACACATGCATAAATGACATGTGAGTCACCAATGTGAATGAGTTTCTTATGCATTACTATGATTTTACCTTTAATCACTAATTTTTTTTATGTGAGAAAATTGTGCTTATTTTAAAACCATTGCAGATTTTCAGTACTCTATATACCTTTATGTTTATTTTAGATTAGACCCCCAAATCTGACTATTCTTGCTTAGATTAGGACAACATGCCAAGAAAGGAAATCAGAAACCTAACAGAACTATCTATTTTGTTATATGATTTACAAGACCGAGGATAGCATTTAAGAAGTTTAGAATAACTGGCAAAATTTTCACCCACTTTTAAAATAGGAATTAGCCCATTTGATAGGCCATGAAGGTTGCTTAAAAGTGAAATGAGTATGAGTAGTCATTTAGCTTCTTGTTCTTCCAGGCTTATTACATAAATGTGCACCAAGTTAGTGCATTTGGACTTTAATGTACAATTGGGATCACCTGGGTATCTTGTTAAACAGCAGATTGTGATTCAGCAGGTTTGGACCTGAGATTCAGCCTTTCTATCAAGCACCAGCTGTTGCTGATGCTGAAGGTTCTTGAACCACTCTGTTCATGCCTTACATAGAGTTAGAGTTCAATAGAGACTGATTTTAATTGAATTCTTGAAAATTGATTTCATGAGGTCATGCTATGACTTTGTCATTCTTTTATTTATTGAACAAATGCATTGAGAGCCTACTATGTTCTAGGCACTGTGGTGGGCATGGGGTACCCATGGTGAAAAGACTAGATTCAGAGCAATGCTCTAAAGGCCATTGTAGAGGAACAACTGAGAACCAATCCTGTCCCTGCCTCAGAGTCCTGTGGAGAAGATAAATACTAAAGAAATAAATACATATGCAAATATAACATTATAAATCTTAACATTGCAATAAAGAGTGTAATAAAAAGACTAACAGATTTATACTGGGGTGTGTAGATGTGAATTTCAGCAGACTTGAACGATGCCTAAATGTTAACCATAAAAAGGAGAAATGTGTTCCAGGCAGAAGTGTGTCTTGGGTGGGGACCCTAAGACATGAAAGAGTTTTGCTTCCTCATGACACTTTATCTTTAAACATTTTTAGATGACCAGTGTAGCTCAAATGTAGTGAAAAAGTAGAAGGGGCAAAAAAAATGAGATTGGAGTTGAGTGACCACCTACCTAATTTATTATCAAACAGTATTTTGGAGAGTGACAGAATGCATTCTTAATAATGACTTTATGACAATTAGTTATACGCCAAGATGTATGGTGACCACCCTAGTGTGGACAGGCAGGCAGAGGTCAAATCACACAGGTGCTTTTGGCTACGAAATTGTTAGGGTTTTTTTGTTTGTTTGTTTTTTCCTCTTATGAGAAGAACTTCTAGTTATAAGAGTAACATAATCTCATTTATGGTTTAATAGATCATTCTGGATGTTGTAGGAGTATGATGGTAAAGTCAAAGTCTTTATATTTTATTTCCAAATATTTTTTTAGTTTACTTCAGAAAAAACAGTGTCAAAAAGTTAGAACATTAATTTCGAAAAGACTAAGGTCATGTTTTTATTTTGTCCATTTATTAGTTTCATGTGGGTACATAATATTTAGTTACTATATATAGCATATGAATTTACATAACATTTCCATTTGTTTAATTAAAAGTGAATAAGGATTAAGTAAGAAAGTCCTATAAAGAATTTTAAGAAATATCAAGTGTTAACACAAATGTAAAGAATTTTTAGATGCTTGGAATGTAAATATGGTGAACAGTGGTTTACCATATCTTTAAGTAAGGTTAGGAAGAAGTTGGAGTATGGAATGTGGAGAGGATACATTAGGAGGAAAGAATTAGGAGGTGAAACTTAGTTTTAAATGGAAAATTTTGTACATTAGATTCCCACAACTTATTCATCTTATAACTGGCAGTTTGTACCCTTTGATCAACATCTTCCCATTTCTCCCATCCTTCAACCCCTGACAACCACCATTCTACCCTCTGCTTCTATGAATTTGTCTTTTTAGAGTACATATAGAAATGAGATCATACAGTATTTGTCTTTATCTATCTGACTTATTCTACTTAACATAATGCTCTCAAGGTCCGTCCATGTTGTTACAAATGGCAGGATTTCCTTCTCTTTTGTTGCTGAGTAATATTCCATTGTGCTTGTGTGGGTCTGTGTGCATGTGAGAGATATATATATATATATATATATATATATATATATATATATATATTTACATTTTATTATCCATTCATCCATCAATAAACATTTGTTGTTTCCATATCTTGGCTATTGTGAGTAATGCTGCAATGAACATGAAGAAGAGATTTTTTTTTCAAAATAGTGATTCTATTTTCTTCAGATATATACCCAGAAGTGGGATTGCTGAGTCATATGGTAGTTTTGTTTTTAATTTCTTGAGGAACCTCCATGCTATTTTCCATAATGGCTCTTCCAATTTACATTCCCACCAACAGTGCAAAAGTGTTGCCTTTTCTCCACATCTTTGACAACACTTATCACTTGCCTTTTTGATACTGGCCCTTCTAACAGGTGTGAGGTGATACCTTGTTACAGTTTTAACTTGCATTTTCCTGATGATTAGTGATATTATGTATTATTTAGATAAATGTATACTTTAAGGAAAATAAAGAGTATAACCTCCTCTCACTATTTGATCCTCTTCATCAAGAATCAGGGTATTTATTTTTTTACTAATTATCATCTCCAACAACACTTTACCCCAAAACTAAAGCTTCCACTCTAATAATGTCAAAGAATTTTAAGAGTTAGAAAGTACCAAAGGCCACAGAGTTCTACTTCCACCAAAGACTGATCAAATTTTTTAACCTGCGTTAAGCATCATACTTGTCCTCTGAATTTTGTCTTTCCTCATTTCCCTTATTCACATTTTGACACTTTGATAAAAGTTCTGGTTTCAAAGGGTCTAATGCTCCAGCACAAGGCCATTTCCAGGCCATAATAAGGGGAATAAAAAACAGTTCACCGAGTACATAATGAGTCCCCAAGTTATTAAGAGCTGATCATAATAAACTAAGAATAGCATGTAACTAACTTCCAAGTCGTTGGTGTTAGCTCTATCATGCTGACAACGGGGAAAGTAAACAGTCAACAAAATGATTATGACTCAGACGTAGTACACAGTATGTTTATAGAAAGCCATGTCTGGCTCTTTCTTTGTATCCCACATAGTTCCTCCTTATCCTGAGTTCCTTTTGAAGTCAATTAAAGCTCTGTGATGGAAATGCACTAAGAAACATGTAGAAGAAAACAATAATGTGATGGTCAGTGGTTTAGATAACAATCATTTGGGAAAAAAAATTATGTCTGATTAGAAATGTATCTCAAATGATTTCTAACATCATGCAGATGACAAGCAATTATACCAAAACTAGAAAATGGATACACAAGTGTTCTCTCTTTTTTAACACTTTTTTGTATAATTCAATATACTTTATAAGTATGCTTTTGTTTATATAGCATATTTGATGATAAAAATGGAAAAAATGCATTATAACACATTTCCCATGTAAAGACACATCAAGAAACTTTAATGCTGTCCTGCGTTTCATCGTCTGCATTATTAAGCTTTTTTATTGGTTGCACTAACATTTCAGTTAAAATTACTTACAGCTGGAAAACTTAAGTTTACTTACACATGAAAGCATTAACAAGTCTTATTAAAAGAGAATGATAATCTTCTTTTTGTTTTAAAACTAATATCTAAAATCCATAACCATATGTCCTAAGAGAAAAATCCTAAAAGCTTTCACAGAGACAAATGAAAGGTGTCCTGAAAAGAGCGAGAGTCAGACTGATGGTGGTGAACCTCTCGGCAGCAACACGAGCACTAGAAGGCAAAGAGCAGTGACTATAATGTGCAGAATAGAATTATTTTGAAACTAGAATTTGATACACAGCTAACTATCAATCAAATGTAAAAGAAAAATACATTTCAAGATGTATAAGAATGTGGACAACTAACAGTTCACAAATCCTATGTCAGAAAGTTTATTGGAGGAGACATTCCAGGGAAAGAAGGAACTAAATAGAGAGAACATGAAAGAGGATGACACGTGGTTCAAGAAAGAGTAACAGCTGATTGTAACCTATAAGAAGAGAAGGAAACTAAACAAAAGACACTTTGAGACAGATGGACAGACGGAGATGCTAGGAAGGTCCTCCTTTGAGCAGCAAAATTTAAGTGACATCTCGTTCTCTACAGATGCAATATATGCTCAGTTCTGTAATGTCTCAAATACTATTCATTTATTTTCAGTTTTTAAATCATCTATATAAATATGCAAAATGATACTAATTATAGTAATAGAATAGGACCTCAAAGTTATAAAATAGGGTAAGCTTAAGAAGAAGCTAAGAAGTGAAAAAGAAGACTAAGAAGTGAAAAAGAGTAAAGTGAACTCATTTCAATTTTTTATTTGAAGGCAGTCAATATTCTCTATGTAAAGTCAATAAATGCAAAACAGTATTTTAAGTTTGTTGTTTAAAATCATAAAGGCAACTGATAAAAATACAACTACAATATAATTAAAAAATTGAGGGCCAAATATGATTGGGTGACAGTGTTATTATATTTCTTTTCCTTCAATGGGGGAATTAAATAATACCTAAAACTGGTAAGTCAAGAATAGAGTTATCACTGTATTGTATAAAGTTATAAAAAATATCAGAAGAGCCAAAAACAAATGGACACCAGTGATAACATCTGAGAAATGGCACTGGGGAAGTGGTAGTGGAGGTGAATTATTTTATTCACACTTTGACTCTTGATTTGATCTATTCATATCTAGTAATTATTTTGAAAATTTAACAATGAGATGAATAAAACAACTTGTTTTAAATTGTCATAAAGTCATAAAGTGTCATAAAGTCAGTTATTTTTAATTCATTGACATTCCAGAAAGAAATTTCTTAAAAGTTTTTTGTGTCATAAACAAAGCATTTTAAATTTGTTTGTTTCCAAGATACACTTTGGACATCTTGAGTATATAAGAAGTTGAAGGAAATGTTCTTAAAACAAATCCATGGTTGCTGCAAGGAGACATGTTAATGATTTAGGAGGCGTCAGAGAATCTCATCCTCATCATCCAACACTGACGTTTCTTGTGTCCTTGTGTTGAGAAGAGCACAGATCAACATTAGATGACACACAAGTAAGTTTTCTTTTTCTTTTCTTTTCTTTTTTTTTTTTTTGCTGCACCACACGGCTTGTGGGATCTTAGTTCTGACCAGGGATCAAACCCATGCCCCCTGCAATGGAAGCACGGAATCCTAACCACTGGACCGCCAGGGAATTCCCCCAGTAAGCTTTCATATGTAGGATATGTCAATATTCCCTATTATTCTATACTATTCCCAATACTATTCTATACTAAAATTCACCTTTATCATGTTGAAATCTTGAAGAACATTCTCTTCAGCTTGTACTGTGAAAGCCATTCTTTGATTCCTCCTATATTTTACAGAGGCTTCTAAGGGCAGGCTCCAAATCCCTGAACTCTGTGTCATTTGCAAACAGTGCACATATTGAGAACTCCTGAATGCATGAAGGGTTCTACATATATTAAAGTGTCCAGGATGACTCATGTTTAATAGAACTGCCACAGCAACTGTTCCGCAGTCTTTCTCAAAACATGAGGAAACAAATGAAGATGATGTCATAGAGGATCAAGTCCAGGGGTGTGCCACTGACTGCCTGGGCATTGGCTTCCTGTCTGTTTATGCGGCTCGTGCAAAAGAAAAGTGGTCAGAGAAGAAGAGTATTTGTTGTTACAAGGACGAAACATCAAATATGTCTTAGGTGATCTATTTCATCGTAATGTTGTAAGGCTGCTGACACGGGCCCAGACAGCTAATAGACAGAGCTGCCAGCAGCTAGTCCCTGGGTCCTGATGAGACACAGGCCTTTGCAAATGCTGCTAGCTTTGATTGGAATGCTAGCATTCTCCTCACTCTCACCCCCACTCCCACAATAAACTTAAATACACAATCATCTAATCTTCAGCTAACTAGGTCAAGTCATCCTTCCCAGATATCACTTCTCCTAGGAAGCCTTGCTGAATCTCCTAAGTCTAGGCTACATTCCCACACTCTGTAAATCTCAGGGTACCATGTCTTTTCCTTAGTACCATGCCACTTATCACAATGCATTGTAATCGTCTGCTTCTCATCTGTATCTATTTCTGCACTGTAAACTGTTTAGAAGAATTGTCTTTTTCATTTTTGCATTCCTAAGGCCTATCATAGTTCTTGGGATATAATAAGTAACACATAGTAATACATAATAGGTAATAGGTGTTGAATGAATGAATGAATGAATGACTTACACATTCAGAACACCATCATGGCCATTCTTTTTTTTTTTTTTTTTTTTTTTTTTTACCATCATGGCCATTCTTGAAGGATAAAGCTGACTTTCAGAGGTGGTCTAAGCAAACTTGCACAGTGTGAGGTAGAAATCCAGATGTCAATTTAGTAATTTGCAGTGAGAAATATGACTGCTGATATGCCTGGTTATAGGACTCTTTCTGGCCTGTACTGACCTTGGACAACTAAAGAAGACAAATTCTAATTAGAAGGTGACAATGGCATTAGATTGAATGAAATAGATATGTCTTTTTTTTCAATAATGATGTGTCAGCTACCAGAATAAAAGAGATGGACTCCTTGGGCCAGAGAAAATCCTACCTGGAAATGTGTTCCAATGGACAGAGCCAACTTTAGCCTTCTTAAACCACCCTTCTGATTGGCATGTTGGTCTTTCAGTTTATTAAAACAGTCAGTGTTTGTAGACCTATGAGTCATTTGAAATTTTAGAGTTATTTCACATCTACTCTGCTCTTAATTATAAACTTAGAGGTCAATTTATTTCTCAGTTCTCTTACACTATGATATCATTAGTATTTGTTTATCAAGCAATTAATTTCCATTTAAAAAGCATTTGTTTAGCATCTAATGTATGCCTAGTGCTATGTTAACCATGATATATAATAGTGATTAAATTCATGGGCTTTGAGTCAAAGAGACCAAGGTTTGGATCCTACTTCTATCAAATAAAAGTGTTACCTTCTAACAAGTCATCTGAACCTTTGACTTCCTCATCTGTTATGTGGGGATGATAACACTTACTTTACAGGGTTTTACAAAGATCTAATGACATGAAATCTAATAAGTACTTATAGTATAAACTCTCAATACATGTTATTTAAAATATATGATAATATTTGCAGGTCAAAGTACTCTTTCCAATGAGAGGCACTTCTTACTGTAAAGGAAATGGAAACTTAACCTAATAGTTTCAGTTTTTTAGAATGGGAAATACTTAATGGATTTCTGATCTTATCTCAGGACCTACATACAATGATAAATAATATTGTTTACTGAGAACATCCACTGAATTTAAAATTGTTCTAGGAATTAAGGGTGATGAACAGATAGAGAGAATACATCCCTGCCCCAGTTCTCACAAATTACCCATGTTGGTTATTGTTAATTCTCATTCCTGGCATTTTTTCAAGTATCACTTTCACTTAGCTTTGGTAATCATATTAACCTAGTCACTATACAGGTTTCCTATGAGAAAAAATTATTCTAAAAAATGATGTAAGTCAGAGAGCAGACAGCAGAAGCAAGAAGAACTACAACCCTGCAGCCTGTGGGAAAAAAACCACATTCACAGAAAGATAGACAAGATGAAAAGGCAGAGGGCTATGTACCACATGAAGGAACAAGATAAACCCCCAGAAAAACAACTAAATGAAATGGAGCTGATAGGCAATCTTCCAGAAAAAGAATTCAGAATAATGATAGTGAAGATGATCCAGGACCTTGGAAAAAGAATGGAGGCAAAGATTAAGAAGATGCAAGAAATGTTTAACAAAGATCTAGAAGAATTAAAGAACAAATAAACAGAGATGAACAATACAATAAGTGAAATGAAAAATACACTAGAAGGAATCAATAGCAGAATAACTGAGGTAGAAGAACGGATAAGTGACCTGGAAGACAGAATGGTGGAATTCACTGCTGTGGAACAGAATAAAGAAAAAAGAATGAAAAGAAATGAAGACAGCCTAAAAGAGCTCTGGGACAACATTAAATGCAACAACATTCGCATGATAGGGACCCCAGAAGGAGAGGAGAAAGAGAAAGGACCAGAAAAAATATTTGAAGAGTTTATAGTCGAAACCTTCCCTAACGTGGGAAAGGAAATAGCCATCCAAGTCCAGGAAGTGCAGAGAGTCTCATACAGGATAAACCCAAGGAGAAACACACCAAGACACATAGTAATTAAACTGGCAAAAATTAAAGACAAAGAAAAATTATTGAAAGCAGCAAGGGAAAAATGAAAAATAACATACAAGGGAACTCCCATAAGGTTAACAGCGGATTTCTCAACAGAAACTCTACAAGCCAGAAGAGAGTGGCATGATATACTTAGTGATGAAAGGGAAGAACCTACAACCAAGATTACTCTATCTGGCAAGGATGTCATTCAGATTCGATGGAGAAATCAAAAGCTTTACAGACAAGCAAAAGCTAAGAGAATTCAGCACCACCAAACCAGCTCAACAACAAATGCTAAAGGAACTTCTCTAAGTGGGAAACACAAGAGAACAAAAGGACTTACAAAAACAAACCCAAAACATTTAAGAAAATGGTCATAGGAACATACATATTGATAATTACCTTAAAAGTGAATGGATTAAATGCTCCAACCAAAAGACACAGGCTCGCTGAATGGATACAAAAACAAGACCCATATATATGCTGTCTACAAGAGACCCACTTCAGACCTAGGGACACATACAGACTGAAAGTGAGGGGATGGGATGGAAAAAGATATTCCATGCAAATGGAAATCAAAAGAAAGCTGGAGTAGCTATACTCATATCAGATAAAATAGACTTTAAAATAAAGAATGTTACAAGAGACAAGGAAGGACACTACATAATGATCGAGGGATCAATCCAAGAAGAAGATATAACAATTATAAATAGATATGCACCCAACATAGGAGCACCTCAATACATAAGGCGACTGCTAACAACTATAAAAGAGGAAATCAACAGTAACACAATAATAGTGGGGGACTTTAACATTCCACTTACACCAATGGACAGATCATCCAAACAGAAAATTAATAAGGAAACACAAGCTTTAAATGATACAATAGACCAGATAGATTTAATTGATATTTATAGGACATTCCATCCAAAAACACCAGATTACACATTCTTCTCAAGGGCGCATGAAACATTCTCCAGGATAGATCACATCTTGGGTCACAAATCAAGCCTCAGTAAATTTAAGAAAATTGAAATCATATCAAGCATCTTTTCTGACCTCAACGCTATGAGATTAGAAATCAATTACAGGGAAAAAAACGTAAAAAACACACACACATAAAGGCTAAACAATACGTTACTAAATAACCAAGAGATCACTGAAGAAATCAAACAGGAAATCAAACAATACCTAGAGACAAATGACAATGAAAACACAACAACCAAAACTGATGGGATGCAGCAAAAGCAATTCTAAGAAGGAAGTTTATAGCTATACAAGCCTACCTCAAGAAACAAGAAAAATCTCAAATAAACCACCTAATGTTACACCTAAAGGAACTAGAGAAAGAAGAACAAACAAAACCCAAAGTTAGCAGAAGGAAAGAAATCATAAAGATCAGAGCAGAAATAACTGAACTACAAACAAAGAAAACAATAGCAAAGATCAATAAAACTAAAAGCTGGTTCTTTGAGAAGATAAACAAATTGATAAACCATTAGCCAGACTCATCAAGAAAAAGAGGGAGAGGACTCAAATCAATAAAATTAGAAATCAAAAAGGAGTAGTTACAACAGACAGCACAGAAATACAAAACATCCTAAGAGACTACTACAAGCAATCCTATGCCAATAAAATGGACAACGTGGAAGAAATGGACAAATTCTTAGAAAGGTATAACCTTCCAAGACTAAACCAGGAAGTAATAGAAAATATGAACAGAGCAATCACAAGTAATGAAATTGAAACTGTGATTAAAAATAGTCCAACAAACAAACGTCCAGGACCAGATGGCTTCACAGGTGAATTCTATCAAACATTTGCAGAAGAGCTAACACCCATCTTTCTCAAACTCTTCCAAAAATTTGCAGAGGAAGGAACACTCCCAAACTAATTCTATGAGGCCACCATCACCCTGATATCAAAACCAGACAAAGATACTACAAAAAAAGAAAACTACAGGCCAATATCACTGATGAATATAGATGCAAAAATCCTCAACAAAATACTAGCAAACAGAATCCAAAAACACATTAAAGGATCATACACCATGATCAACTGAGATTTATCCCAGATATGCGAGGATTCTTCAATATATGCAAATCAATCAATGTGATACAGCATATTAGCAAATTGAAAAATAAAATCCATATGATCATCTCAATAGATGCATAAAAAGCTTTTGATAAAATTCAACACCCATTTATGATAAAAACTCTTCAGAAATTGGACATAGAGGGAACCTACCTCAACATAGTAAAGGCCATATATGACAAACCCACAGCAAACATCATTTTCAATGGTGAAAAACTGAAAGCATTTCCTCTAAGATCAGGAAGAAGACAAGGATGTCCACTCTCACCACTATTATTCAACATAGTTTTGGAAGTCCTAGCCACAGCAATCAGAGAAGGAAAAGAAATAAAGGAATCCAAACCAGAAAAGAAGAAGTAAAACTGTCACTGTTGGTGGATGACATGATACTAAACATAGAGAATCCTAAAGATGCCACCTGAAAACTACTAGAGCTAATTGATGAATTTGGTAAAGCTGCAGGATACAAAATTAATGCACAGAAATCTCTTGCATTCCTATACACTAAAGATGAAAAATCTGAAAGAGAATTAAGGAAACACTCCCATTTACCATTGTAACAAAAAGAATAAAATACTTAGGAATAAACCTACCTAAGGAGACAAAAGACCTGTATGCAGAAAACTATAAGACACTGATGAAAGAAATTAAACATGATACCAACAGATGGAGAGATATACCATGTTCTTGGATTGGAAGAATCAATATTGTCAAAATAACTATACTACCAAAGCAATCTACAGATTCAATGCAATCCCTATCAAATTACCAATGGCATTTTTTATGGAACTAGAACAAAAAAATCTGAAAATTTGTTTGGAGATACAAAAGACCCCGAATATCCAAAGCAGTCTTGAGGGAAAAAAACGGAGCTGGAGGAATCAGACTCCCTGAATTCAGACTATACTAGAAAGCTTCAGTGGTTAAGAAAATATGGTACTGGCACAAAAACAGAAATATAGATCAATGGAACAGGATGGAAAGCCCAGAGATAAACCCATGCACCTATGGTCAACTAATCTGTGACAAAGGAGGCAAGGATATATAGGGGAGAAAAGACAGTCTCTTAAATAAGTGGTGCTGGGAGAACTGGACAGCTATATGTGAAAGAATGACATTAGAACACTCCCTAACACCATACACCAAAATAAACTCAAAATGGATTAGAGACCTAAATGTAAGACCAGGCACTATAAAACTCTTAGAAGAAAACATAGGAAGAACACTTTTTGACATAAATCACAGCAAGATATTTTTTGATCCACCTCCTAGGGTAATGGAAATAAAAAGAAAAATGAACAAATGGGACCTAATGAAACTTAAAAGCTTTCCCACAGCAAAGGAAACCATAAACAAGACGAAAAGACAACCCTCAGAATGGGAGAAAATATTTGCAAATGAATCATCGGACAGAGGATTAATCTCTAAAATATATAAACAGCTCATGCAGCTCAATATTAAAAAAACAAACAACGCAATGAAAAAATGGGCAGAATACCTAAATAGACATTTCTCCAAAGAAGACATACACATGACCAAGAAGCAGATGAAAAGCTGCTCAACATCACTAATTATTAGAGAAATGCAAATCAAAACTACAATGAGGTATCACGTCACACCAGTTAGAATGGGCATCATCAGAAAATCTACAAACAACAAATGATGGAGAGAGTATGGAGAAAAGAGAACCCTCTTGCACTGTTGGTGGGAATGTAAATTGATACAGCCACTACGGAGAACAGTATGGAGGTTCCTTAAAGAACTAAAAATAGAATTACTGTATGACCCTGCAATCCCACTACTGGACATATACCCAGAGAAAACCATATTCAAAAAGACACATGCACCCCAATGTTCGTTGCAGCACTATTTACAATAGCCAGGTCATGGAAGCAACCTAAATGCCCATCGACAGACGAATGGATAAAGAAGGTGTGGTACATATATACAATGGAATATTACTCAACCATAAAAAGGAATGAAATTGGGTCATTTGTAGAGACGTGGATGCATCTAGAGACTGTCATACAGAGTGAAGTAAGTCAGAAAGCGAAAAACAATATCGTATATTAACGCATATATGTGGAACCTAGAATATGGTACAGATGAACCGGTTTGCAGAGCAGAAATTGAGACACAGGAGTAGAGAAAATACGTATGGTCATCAAGGGTGGAAAGCCGCGGGAGGTGGGGGGGTGGTGTGATGAATTTGGAGATTGGGATTGACATGTATACACTGATGTGTATAAAATGGACGACTAATAAGAAAAAAAAAAACATTAAAAAAAAAAAGATGTAAGTTCATCCAAATGTTACCTTGGTCATTGTGAAATAAAGGTAGTAACCAGAGGCTCTTGATTTGTTTACTACATACTTGTTAATTCATTCAACCAACGTTAATTGAGCCCTTACCCCACACAAAGCATTGTTAAAGGTGACAAAGGAAAAAGCAGTGCCTGACTTCCAAGAACTGGTCTGGTACTATCACCTTGGCCTTGATCTTCTGCTGAACACTATCAATTTTACACAACATCAATATCAAACAAGACCACTCTATGGTTATGATGGATTATGGCCAAAACAAGACCATTTCATAATCATATCCAAACACAGACAAAACATGAACATAGTTCAAGCCACAAGAGTGACCAAACATCCTCCCATCCTGACTACTCTGGGTGACTGCTGATTCTTTAACAATGGCAGCTGTAGCCTCTCTCCTTCTATAGAAGACTAAGATACCAGTCATAGAATTATGCCCACTGCCTGACAGCTTCCAATTCAGAGCAAAATGTCATTCCTTCATTCCTCCCCTAAATCACCTAATACAAGCCCAAATCCTCTATGTCCTTTCTAACACTCCCCATTGTCTTTTACTGAGATACCCATGTTCCCCATGGTGTACATTCTCCCTCCCTGCAACTTGTTCAGCTCTGGCTGGAGGACATTTGGTTAGGAAGGGAATATTGTTATGAATACAACAGAGTGAGTACCAAATCATTTCGTGTTGGGCTCAGAAAATCATATATCAGAAAACCTTAAACAATAGCGGGTTAAACAAGACAGAAGTTTTTCTCTTCTAAGGTAAAGAGTACAGAGCTGGTGTGGCAGCTGCAAATCAGGGATTCAGGGTCTTTCTGTCTTTCTCTCCCACCATTCTAGCACATACCTTCAGATTCAAGGTTGGTTCATGGTCCAGTATGATTCCTGGAGATGCTGCCAGGTGTCCACATTCCAGGCAACTGGAAAGGAATAAAGGGGAAATAATAGGCATGTGGCTCCCACCTTCATCAGCTCCCTTCAAGAAGCCTTCCAGGAAATTCTACCCATACTTCTACTTACAGTTCACCAGACCTCACTCGCAGAACTTAGTCACATGACCACCATTATTTTCAAGGAAACCTGGGAAATGTTATATTTAAGCTCTACACATTGCCAGTCTGAATAACATCAGGGTTCTGTTACTACGGAAAGAGATGGCAATGGATATTGAGTAGAGTCTATGACCAAATTACTGATGTGGTAGTTAGTATTGAAAAATCACTCAGTTGGGTTAGTTTATGGCGAAAAAAGAAATTTCACCGACAAACAATTTATTCAGAGCAGAAATGGCCTGATTCTGTAGGAAATCATGGTATGAAGACATCATATGGTAGGAAAATATTGCACAGCTGGAAAAAAAAAAAAAGAAAAGCAAGAAAAGGATTCTTCTATATAGAGTTTACATGTTTAAAAACAAGTAATGCTCTGGAAAAGTCACATGTCTAGGGTCAGCAGTGCAAGCTATTTGAAATAGGACCTTAATAACAGGGTTCACTCTTGTTGCCTTCATCTATCTAGAAAAGTTTTGAATTCTTACAGGCTTATTTGTCACATTAAGCAGATGTTCTCAACTTATGAAATCAGTTATAACAGTGTTTACTTATTTATCCCTGTCCACAAATATGCATTGAAAATTTTTTCCATTGGAATCCCTAGTACTTTTTTCATTGGTCTCAATGTTAATCATAAGGAAAATACAAAAGATCTTTCGAGTAATTATGAAAGGTCAGATACTGTTTCAAATGTCTTACATGCATTATCACATTTAAAAGAATCCTGATTAAGGAACTGTTATTATCATCTCCTTTTTCAGAGATGAGAAAGCTAGATCCAAAAACATTTAAATAATTTTCCCTGGTTGGTAAGAGGAAGACTGTACTAAAATCCAGTAGTCTCAACTTCAGATGCTACAGCCTCAACCTCCTCACTCTACTTCCTAGATACCACATGACAAAGGACAGCACAGATGTGGGAACAACTGTGCAAGGGTAGAAAGAGTGGGGAAAAGCAGACAGCTTTAGTGATCGTTTTCTTTCAAAACTGACATCCTCATTGGAAAAACCAGTGATTATAGAAATAATATCAAATCAGTTTGCTTGTGAAATCATCCTCTTGCCTTGGATTGGGTTTCTTTATATATATATAAATTTATTTATTTTATTTATTTTTGGCTGCGTTGGGTCTTTGTTGCTGTGCGTGGGCTTTCTCTAGTTGTGGTCAGCGGGGCTACTCTTCGTTGCGGTGCGCGGGCTTCTCATTGTGGTGGCTTCTCTTGTTGCAGAGAATGGGCTCTAGGCACGTGGGCTTCAGTAGTTGTGGCTCATGGGCTCAGTAGTTATGGGTCGCGGGCTCTAGAGCGCAGGCTCAGTAGTTGTGGCACACAGGCTTAGTTGCTCTGCCGCATGTGGGATCTTCCCAGACCAGGGCTCGAAGCCGTGTCCCCTGCATTGGCAGGCGGATTCTTAACCACTGCACCACCAGGGAAGCCCATGGGGTTTTTAACTTAAAAAAAAAAAGCAGAAATAATAAATGATCTTTATACACACATTAGGACATACAGATGAGCAATTAATTCCTCAACCAAAGATAAACATTGTTGACCTTTTTTATATAGCCTTTCAAAATGTTTCTATGCATGTATATCTACATATATGTATTTATATATAATATGTACACAAATATTTGTAAATATATTAATAAAAGTTTCATACTGTACACACTTCTTTGTTCAATTTTTACATAGCAGGTATCATACATTTTCAAAATGTTAATAAATATACATCTATATAACTTTGTTTTACTCTTAAAAATACTGGATATTTTTTAAAATGTAGACTTATTCTTATACTCTTCTTTTCTCTTTCCTCTTATGTGTGTGTTACCCCCCAAAATCTATGAATGCAGAAGTAAAGCTACATTTTTTTAAGTTTTCCCCAACAAAATCACACTAAAATAATCATTTTGTGCAGATTGCAATATTGTAAGGAAAATAAAAATGAAGCATATTTTATAAACAAGTATAGACATAGCTTCAAATTTCCAAATTGGGAAAATTTAGAAATGTAAAATTTAACATAATTAATTTTTAAAAGTTATTATATCCTTAGCTCTCCGGCAGTTAAAATAACTTTTAAGAGTGCAAACTACATGACTTTTTCCACAGATGTAATTTTAGGCAAAATATATCTTCCAAGTTTCTGGTTTTTTCTATTTCAATAAGAGTAAGAATTTTATAAATACCATTTTTGAGATGGGAACATTTGATCACATTTATATTTCTTTAAAAAATTCTTTAAAGTTTTTTCCTATCATGTAAGCAACACTGCCTCACTATACATCAGATTTAGCTCAGGCCAACTGTACCATTGAAAAGTCGAATGTTTTTTTATAGTCACACAAGGTAGTGCTTGAGAATCTCAAAATTAGCTAGCAATTCGATATTAAAGTATCTTCTTGGAATGTTTGCTATCTTGAGAAGTGACCAAAACTAATGATTTTTGGAATTCCTATGGAAGAAAAGAAATCTAGGAGTGAATTATATCTTCTGCAAACAGTAAAATCATCTGGGAGTACATAACCCAGGTTTAAGACCAAAATATTGATTTCAGGAAGATTATTGAAAGACACATATGATAGTTATAAAATGTATAACTATATTTTCCATTATTTTTCTATGAGTTCTACAGGTGTATGTATTTTTTCATATTAACTTGCAAATACTTTTTCTTATTCTGGCCACATAATTTCAGTGCATACATTCAGAAAGCTTTGGGAAGTATGACATACAAAGGCCATTTTCTTTGAGGTTTAACCTATCCCTGCCTAGGACAGACTGTACATGTGTGGTCTATTCAACAAATTAGTAATTTATTCACCTTTGATATTTAAATGTTATTATTCTCATTGAACTCAGAAACAAAAGCCTGTTATGTTCATGGGAAAATACAATAAAATCTATATATAATATTGCCTAGCTTTGCTAAAAACACATGAATGTTTAAAGAGATTATCTAAACTGATAACAAAATCACATCAATTATGGATCATTAATAATAGGATGATTTAATTATTAGAGGTAGGCATATGTTGTCAATTTTTAAGTAAATCACGGCAAATAGGAGAGTTCTTCCAATATGAAACAGTGGTCATCACACAGCATTGAATGTGTGCTAACTGACGTGCTAAATTGTAAAACAAAATGCAAGAAAATAGAAATGCATTAAAGGAAGATCAAGTACTTACAAAGTATTATTTTTAAGTTTGTAAATAATAAATTAAGGATATAATGATGTAATGACTAAAATGGGTAGGCTGTAAAAATCTTTCATGGGACTCTGGCCTACTTCAACAATCTTACCGCAATATATTATTTTTCGGAAACAATAAAATGCCCAATCTTCTCCTGAAATCTTAAATTCAGAAAGAATTAATGGTAGGGATGGACCCTCAAGATGGCGGAGGAGTAAGACGTGGAGATCACCTTCCTCCCCACAAATACATCAAAAATACATCTACATGTGGAACAACCCCTACAGAACACCTACTGAATGCTGGCTGAAGACCTCAGACTCCCCACGTACCTGGGTAGGGCAAAAGAAAAAAGAAAAAACAGAGACAAAAGAATAGGGACGGGACCTGCACCTCTGGGAGGGAGCTGTGAAGAAGGAAAAGTTTCCACACACTAGGAAGCCCCTTCACAGGCAGAGATGGGGGATGGCGGAGGGGGGAAGCCTCAGAGCAATGGAGGAGAGCACAGCCACAGGGGTGCAGAAGGTAAAGCGGAGAGATTCCCGCACAGAGGATCGGTGCCGACCAACACTCACCAGCCTGAGCGGCTTGTCTGCTCACCTGCCGGGGCAAGTGGGGGTTGGGAGCTGAGGCTCAGGCATCGGAGGTCAGACTCCAGGGAGAGGACTGGGGTTGGCTGCGTGACCACAACCTGAAGGGAGTTAGTGCTCCACGGCTAGCCGGGAGGGAATCCAGGAAAAACCCTGGACCTGCCTAAGAGGCAAGAGACCATTGTTTCAGGGTGTGCAAGGAGAGGGGATTCAGAGCACCGCCTAAACGAGCTCCAGGGATGGGTGCAACCGTGGCTATCAGCACGGACAAAAGAAATGGGCATGAGAAGCTAAGGCTGCTGCTGCAGACACCAGGAAGCCTGTGTGCGAGCACAGGTCACTCTCCACACCGCCCCTCCTGGGAGCTTGTGCAGCCTGCTGCTGCCAGGGTCCCGTGATCCAGGGACAACTTCCCTGGGAGAACACACGGTGTACCTCAGGCTGTTGCAACGTCATGTTGGCCTCTGCTGCCACAGGCTCGCTCTGCATTCCATACCCCTCCCTCCCCCAGGCATGAGTGAGCCAGAACCCCCTGATCAGCTGCTACTTTAAACCCATCCTGTCTGGGAGGGGAACAGATGCCCTCAGGCAACCTACACACAGAGGCGGGGCCAAACTCAAAACTGAACCCCAGGAGCTGTGCGAACAAAGAAGAGAAAGGGAAATTTCTCCCAGCAGCCTGAGGAGCACTGGATTAAATCTCCACAATCAACTTGATGTACCCTGCATCTGTGGAATACCTGAATAGGCAACGAATCATCCCAAGACTGAGGTGGTGGACTTTGGGAGCACCTGTAGAGTTGGGGTTTCCTTTCGGCATCTAATTTGTTTCTGGTTTTATGTTTATCTTAGTTTAGTATTTAGAGATTATTATCATTGGTAGATTTGTTTATTGATTTGGTTGCTCTCTTCCTTTTCTTAAATATATATATATATTTTTTCTTCCTTTTTCTCTTTTTGTGAGTGTGCATGTTTATGCTTCCTTGTGTGATATTGTCTGTATAGCTTTGCTTTTACCATTTGTCCTAGGATTCTGTCTGTCTGTATTTATTTTTTTTAGTATAGTTTTTAGCGCTTGTTATCATTGGTGGATTTACTTTTTGGTTTGGTTGCTCTCTTCTTTCTTTTTTTTTATTACTTTTTAATTATTTTACCTTTACTAATATTATTTTTATTTTTTATTTTAATAACTTTATTTTATTATATTTTATTTTATTTCTTTTTTTTTTTTCTCCTATTTCTTCTGTGCCGTGAGGCTGACAGGGTCTTGGTGCTCTGGCCGGCTGTCAGTCCTGAGCCTCTGAGGTGGGAATGGCGAGTTCAGGACATTGGTCTATGAGAGACCTCTGGGCTCCATTTAATATCAAATGGTTAAAGCTCTCCCAGAGATCTCCATCTCAGTGCTAAGACCCAGCTCCACTCAATGACCAGCAAGCTGCACCCTATGCCAAACAACTAGCAAGACAGGAACACAACCCCACCCATTAGCAGAGAGGCTGCCTAAAATCATAATAAGGTCACAGACACCCCAAAACACACCACCAAAGATGATCCTGCCCACCAGAAAGACAAGATCCAAGCTCATCCACCAAAACACAGGCACCAATCCCCTCCATCAGGAAGCCTACACAACCCAGTGGATCAACCCTACCCACTGGGGGCAGACACCAAAAACAATGGGAACTACGAACTTGCAGCCTGTGAAAAGGAGACCACAACACAGTAAGTTAAGCAAAATGAGCAGACAGAGAAATATACGGCAGATGAAGGAGCAAGGTAAAAACCCACCAGACCAAAAAATGAAGAGGAAACAGGCAGTCTACCTGAAAAAGAATTCAGAGTAATGATAGTAAAGATGATCAAAAACCTTGGAAGTAGAATGGAGAAAATAAAAGAAATGTTTAACAAGGACATACAAGAACTAAAGAGCAAACAAACAATGATGACCAACACAATAAGTGAAATTAAAAATACTCTAGAAGGGATCAATAGCAGAATAACTGAGGCAGAAAAACGGATAAGTGACCTGGAAGATAAAATAGTGGAAATAACTACCACAGAGCAGAATAAGGAAAAAAGAATGAAAAGAATTGAGGACAGTCTCAGAGACCTCTGGGACAACATGAAGCACACCAACATTTGAATTATAGGGGTCCCAACAGAAGTAGAGAAAAAGAAAGGGACTGAGAAAATATTTGAAGAGATTATAGTTGATAACTTCCCTAATATGGAAAAGGAAATAGTCAATTAAGTCCAGGAAGCACAGAAAGTCCCATACAGGATAAATCCAAGGAGAAACACGCCAAGACACATATTAATCAAACTATCAAAAATTAAATACAAAGAAAAATTATTAAAAGCAGTAAGGGAAAAGCAGCAAATAACATACAAGGGAACCCCCATAAGGTTAACAGCAGATCTTTCAGCAGAAACTCTGCAAGCCAGAAGGGAGTGGCAGGGCATATTTAAAGGGATGAAAGGGGAAAACCTAAAACCAAGATTACGCTACCCAGCAAGGATCTCATTCAGATTCGAGGGAGAAATTAAAACCTTTACAGAGAAGCAAAAGCTAAGAGAAATCACCAAACCAGCTTTCAATTAATGCTAAAGGAACTTCTTCTCTAGGCAGGAACCATAAGAGAAGGAAAAGACCTACAGTAACAAACCAAAAACAATTAAGAAAATGGTAATAGGAACATACATATCGATAACTACCTTAAAGGTAAATGGATTAAATGCTCCAACCAAAAGACATAGACTGGCAGAATGGATACAAAAATGAGACCTGTATATATGCTGTCTGCAAGAGACCCACTTCAGACCTAGGGACACATACAGACTGAAAGTGATGGGATGGAAAGAGATATTCCATGCAAATGGAAATCAAAAGAAAGTTGGAGTAGCAATTATTATATCAGAAAAAATAGACTTTAAAATGAAGACTATTACAAGAGACAAAGAAGGACACTACATAATGATCAAGAGATCAATCCAAGAAGAAGATATAACAATAGTAAATATTTATGCACCCAACATAGGAGCACCTCAATACATAAGGCAAATGCTAACAGCCATAAAAGGGGAAATCAACAGGAACACAATCATACTAGGGGACTTTAACACCCCCTTTCACCAATGGACAGATCACCCAAAATGCAAATAAATGAGGAAAAACAAGCTTTAAATGCCACGTTAGACAAGATGGACTTAATTGATATTTATAGGACATTCCATCCAAAAACAACAGAATACACTTTCTTCTCAAGTGCTTATGGAACATACTCCAGAATAGATCAGATCTTGGATCACAAATCAAGCCTTGGAAAATTTAAGAAAATTGAAATCACATCAAGTATCTTTTCCAACCACAACGCTATGAGACTAGATATCAATTACAGGAAAAAACCTGTAAGAAATACAAACACATGGAGACTAAACAATATGCTATGAAATAACCACGAGATCACTGAAGAAATCAAAAGGGAATTAAAAAATACCTAGAAACAAATGGCAATGAAAACACGATGAGCGAAAACCTATGGGATGCAGCAAAAGCAGTTCTAAGATGGAAGTTTATAGCAGTACAATTCTACCTCAAGAAACAAGAAACATCTCAAATAAACAACCAAACCTTACACTTAAAGCAATTCAAGAAGAACAAAAAAAGGCCAAAGTTAGCAGAAGGAAAGAAATCATAAAGATCAGAGCAGAAATAAATGAAAACGAAATGAAGGAAATGATAGCAAAGATTAATAAAACTAAAAGCTGGTTCTTTGAGAAGATAAACAAAATTGATAAACCATTAGCCAGACTCATCAACAAAAAAAAGGGAAAAGACTCAAATCAACAGAATTAGAAATGAAAAAGAAGTAACCACTGACACTGCAGAAATACAAAGGATCATGAGAGATTACTACAAGCAACTATATGCCAATAAAATGGACAACCTGGAAGAAATGGACAAATTCTTAGAAAAGAACAATCTTCCAAGACTGAACAAGAAGAAATAGAAAACATAAACAGACCAATCACAAGCACTGAAATTGAAACTGTGATTAAAAATCTTCCAACAAACAAAAGCCCAGGACCAGATGGCTTCACAGGTGTATTCTATCAAACATTTGCAGAAGAGCTAACAAATAGTCTTCTCAAACTCTTCCAAAATACAACAGAGGGAGGAACACTCCCAAACTCATTCTACGAGGCCACCATCACCATGATACCAAAACCAGACAAAGATGTCACAAGAAAAGAAAACTACAGGCCAATATCACAGATGAACATAGATGCAAAAATCCTCAACAAAATACTAGCAAACAGAATCCAGCAGCACATTAAAAGGATCATAAACCATGATCAAGTGGAGTTTATCCCCGGAATGCAAGGATTCTTCAATACACGCAAATCAATCAATGTGATACACCATATTAACAAATTGAAGGAGAAAAACCATAAGATCATCTCAATAGATGCAGAAAAAGCTTTTGATAAAATTCAACACCCATTTATGATAAAAACCCTCCAGAAAGTAGGCATAGAGGGAACTTACCTCAACATAATAAAGGTCATATATGACAAACCCACAGCCAACATCATTCTCAATGGTGAAAAACAGACTATTTCCACTAAGATCAGGAACAAGACAAAGTTGCCCACTCTCACCACTATTATTCAACATAGTTTTGGAAGTTTTAGCCACAGCAATCAGAGAAGAAATAGAAACAAAAGGAATCCAAATTGGAAAAGAAGAAGTAAAACTGTCACTGTTTGCAGATGACATGATACTATACATAGAGAATCCTAAAGTTGTTACCAGAAAACTACTAGAGCTAATCAATGAATTTGGTAAAGTAGCAGGATACAAAGTTAATGCACAGAAATCTCTTGCATTCCTATACACTAATGATGAAAAATCTGAAAGATAATTAAGGAAACACTCCCATTTACCATTGCAACAAAAAGAATAAAATACCTAGGAATAAACCTACCTAAGGAGACAAAAGACCTTTATGCAGAAAACTATAAGACACTGATGAAAGAAATTAAAGACGATACAAACAGATGAAGATATATACCAACTTCTTGGATTGGAAGAATCAACATTGTAAAAATGAGTCTACTACCCAAAGCAATCTACAGATTCAATGCAATCCCTATCAAACTACCACTGGCATTTTTCACAGAACTAGAACAAAAAATTTCACAGTTTGTATGGAAACACAAAAAATCCCGAATAGCCAAAGCAATCTTGAGAAAGAAAAACAGAGCTGGAGGAATCAGGCTCCCTGACTTCAGACTATACTACAAAACTACAGTAATGAAGACAGTATGGTACTGGCACAAAAACAGAAATATAGATCAATGGAACAGTATAGAAGGCCCAGAGGTATACCCATGCACATATGGTCACCTTATTTTTGATAAAGGAGGCAAGAATATACAATGGAGAAAAGATAGCCTCTTCAATAAGTGGTGCTGGGAAAACTGGACAGCTACATGTAAAAGAATGAAATTAGAACACTCCCTAACACCATACACAAAAATAAACTCAATATGGATTAAAGGCCTAAATGTAAAGCCAGACACTATTAAACTTAGAGGAAAACATAGGCAGGACACTGTTTAACATAAATCACAGCGAGATCCTTTTTGACCCACCTCCTAGAGAAATGGAAATAAAAACAAAAATAAACAAATGGGACCTAATGAATCTTAAAAGCTTCTATACAACAAAGGAAACCATAAAAAATACGAAAAGGCAACCTTCAGAATGGGAGAAATATTTGCAAACGAAGCAACTGACAAAGGATTAATCTCCAAAATTTACAAGCAGCTCATGCAGCTCAATATCAAAAAAACAAACAACCGAATCCAAAAATGAGCAGAAGACCTAAATAGACATTTCTCCAAAGAAGATATACAGATTGCCAACAAACACATGAAAGGATGCTCAACACCCCTAATCATTTGAGAAATGCAAATCAAAACTACAATGAGGTATCACGTCACACCAGTCAGAATGGCCGACATCAAAAAATCTACAAAGAATAAATGCTGGAGAGGGTGTGGAGAAAAGGGAACCCTCTTGCACTGTTGGTGGGAGTGTAAATTGATACAGCCACTATGGAGAACAGTATGGAGGTTCCTTAAAAAACTAAAAATAGAACTACCATACGACCCAGCAATCTCACTACTGGGCATATATCCGGAGAAAACCATAATTCAAAAAGAGACACATACCACAATGTTCATTGCAGCTTTATTTACTATAGCCAGGACATGGGAGTAACCTAAATGTCCATCGACGGGTGAATGGATAAAGAAGATGTGACACATATATACAATGGAATATTTCTCAGCCATAAAAAGAAACGAAATTGCTTTATTTGTAGTGAGGAGGATGGACCTAGAGTCTGTCATACTGAGTGAAGTAAGTCAGAAAGAGAAAAACAAATACCATATGCTAACACATATATATGGAATCTAAAAAAAAAAAAAAAAAGAATGGTTCTGAAGAACCTTAGGGGCAGGACAGGAATAAAGACGCAGATGTAGAGAATGGGCTTGAGGACACGGGGAGGGGAAAGTGTAAGCTGGGAGGAAGTGAGAGAGTGGCATGGACACATATATACTACCAAATGTAAAAAAGATTGCTAGTGGGAAGCAACTGCATAGCACAGGTCAGTGCTTTGTGACCACCTAGAGGGGTGGGATAGGGAGAGTAGGAGAGAGACACAAGAGGGAGGAGATATGGGGATATATGTATATGTATAGCTGATTCACTTTGTTATAAAGCAGAAACTAACACACCATTTTAAAGCAATTATACTCCAATAAAGATGTTAAAAAAAAAAGAATTAATGGCATACTAAAATTTGACATGCTTTCTAACTCAGTGTATGATGATGGTTGCAGACATCCTGTTTTCTGATCTTACATTCAGAATTGAGTTAGTGAGAACTCGTAATAATTTGGTGTAGATATGATTCCATTTATGTGACAAACTGAGTCCTGAAGAAATATATGCAAAGTGGATTTTTTCTTTTTCATATATTCAGACATTTTTTATTACACTAAAGTTGTGCCCTATTAAATGAATAGTCTAAATCAGTTTGTAACATGAGTTTCTTAGTAGTAAATTAAACGTCTTCATCGCACTTACTCACATGCTTCCTCTTAAAATTCATTTCTCCATCCTTCACATTTCCAACAAAACTTCCATCTGTATAAATATGCAGCCCCACCAGTTTATAACCTCTCTGAATGTATCTTGATTTTTTTTTACCTATGTGTCCCCTAGTGGAGTAGTTCTTAATCAGAAGTGCACATCAGAATTTTCTTGAAAGTTGTTAAAAAATACACAGGCCAGGACCCCACACCAAACCTACTGAATCAAAAGAGGAGAATGGAGAGTACATTTTGTTATGGTTCTCAGGTGATTTTGATCAGCTGACCTTTGGTTAAGAGCTAAAGAGAGCTCTTGTCTAGCACTGTTAAGAGGGGTGTTTAAGAAATGATTAGTGGAATGAACTCTTTTCAACAATGTCCTAAATTCCTCTACACATTTGAGGCCCAATGTAAGGCCCCTCTCCGTTCAGCATCCCTCATTCTTCTTGTATGTGCCTGTCTCTATTGCTCCTTCCTGCCCATGCCTATCTCTGCTCTCCTATATTGTTATTATTGTCCTATAGGATAATGCTCTCCTTTTTATCCTGCCATCTGTTTCCTCTAGAGAGAAAATGTGAACTACTTAAGTGTAGAAGCTATCTTGTATTTCTTTTTATCATCTTCCTCTACCATCCCAAGCCCCCTATATCACACATTTTATTTCCTTTCTAGCACTTCTAAATACCTAAATTGATTATGTGTATTGTTTCCTTGGTTATTATGTGTTTCCCTTTAATAGAATGTAAAGTCCTTAAAAACAAGGACACTATGACTTATTCAAAGTTCTAGCCCAGTGCCTAAACCTAAAAAAGTATCTAGTTCTCAAAATATATTTGATAAGTAAGTGAACTACCTAGAGGATTGATTTTTTGTGTGTATAAATGTAGTGAATTGTATATTACGTTTATTTAGTTTCCACTGTACCAAATCATTCACTGCTTTCAGTCCCATCTGCTAGTCCTTGCTCTGCAAAAGCCATCATGTGAAAGATATAAAGGGCAAGTAAATGTATTTTATTCTGTCAAGATAAATCAAGTTCATTTAAGGTCTCTTTTTGAAGGAACTAGAAATTATATATTCTTTAGAATGGATAAATTCCAAGGTGAAAAGTAGAAAATGATAGACCTCTAAATGGAGTTAATGTATTTATTAATAAATGAAATGTTGCTTATATTTTAGAGAATTTCTTAATTTTAGTTTGGGAGTTCATTTGTTGACTCATAACAATGACCCTGATGTAATATTTACTCAGACCCTGGTGCTATCTGTAAAAATTCAAGATCAGCTGTATGAACAAACACATAATTCTACTCTGGGTTCTACAGCACACATTTTAGCAGAGTCAAAGTGAGTTTGTTTCCACTATACATATAAAATATTATCAGGATCGAGATACTAGGCACCAAAATGAGTGTGGTTGGCTAGGAACATTTGTCTTTAGGGCTGCCCTTAACCTTATACTAGATGAGGGAACCATCAATTTATCAGGGTAAAGAAAAGTTGCTTCTCTACTTGAATTTCTTGCAATTGTTCCTCCTTGTCTCAACTTAACATGCAGAATGTAAAGAATCCCACACTTACATGGGGTTGGTTTTCTTCTCATGCATATATTCCAGAATGCCATGAGTCATCAAGGGGTGCTGCCATTGTGATGCAACTATGATGACGCCAATGATACCCTGTGATGAACCATAATGTTCAAAATGTTTAATCTTAATGTGAAGTAGGTACAAAGTTCATGGCTTGAAAATATTGGAGGAGATTATTCACTTACTCTGTGAGTAGCTGCATTTATAAGAGTCACTTAATTCTTCAATGTGATTAATATAATGTAACTATCATAACGTCAAGGTTAATAATAGTTACCATCTATTGTGCACTCACCATATGCTAGGATCTGTGCTAATGTTTCTGTATCTTATTTCATTTAATCTGCTTAACAGGAGGCGGGGATCTTTATTCCTATTTTTAGATGAGGAATCCGAATTTTTCAAATAATAAGTAATTTACTATATGGTGGAATTTGTATATGAAAACCCAACTTGTTTGAATCTAAGCACTCTGTCCCTATGATGCCATGTTATATTCCACACCAATGTAAATTATCACCCTCTAAATTTCCAGTTGGAAAAAGACAGAATAATTTCCATTATAAAGAGACCCTTTCACTTCAAAGTAAAACACTTTTGATGACAGATATGCACAACTTGCATTCACCTCAATAAGAAGAAAGAGTAAGAAAAAGGGAAGAAGAGGACTAGAACAAAATCAAAACCTACGAGAGCAGAAAGATGCACCAGTGTAGGCTGACAGCCTGTAAGCTAAAGAAAATCTCCACCATCTTTTGAAATCTGCGGGTAAGACTGAATCTCTCTGAATCACAATTGTCTCATTCACCAAAAAAGATGACCATGCAGGCCCCTGCTTCACTCTGGAATGGGCAGTGTCACTTTCTAGTCTGGTTTTCTGCTCTCAGTCACACCTCGACTTCAGGTATTCTTTCCATTTACACTTTCTGCTAGGAAGGCCATTGAGTGGTCTCTCCATCTTTCCACAGAACTTTCCATGATACACATGGCAAAACTAAACTGCATCCTGGTTTTTCATGGCACCCAATCCTTCTTTCCATCTGATGTAACAGAATTACTTTCCTATGCATCTGGCTCTCACCTCATTGAGCTACTGGGATCAGGGAGCTGGTCATCATTTAATCTCCCTCTTTACTACTTCCCTGCATAAAACATAAAACAAGTGGATTACACAAAATATGTTCTCCACAAGTGTCCAATAGGGGAGAAGACATGATTCATGACTGTTTATTTTATCCTACTAAACATATGGTACTATTTAGCCTACTTTATTATGATGTGTCATTAAAAAATAAGTAGCTTTTAAAAAGTTTCCCAGAATTAGGACAGATGCACTGTGGACCACATTCCTAAAAGAGCTGTTTTACTGGAACAGTCACGGAAGAGATACGTATCTTCAGGACAAAGAAACACTAAGAGAGAACAGTGCTTTTTTCGATTCCTCAAGTCGAGAAAAATCCAGTTCTGGAGTTGTCTCTACATCAAAGTTAGTCAAATTAAGCAGCTTTCTCCCTCTCTCTTCGTATTATCTACTTGTCATGATTAAAATGCCCTACTAGCTTCTAAATGGGCCCTAAAAGCTGGCCCTTTTTATCTTGGGATTCCAGAGGCAAAATCTTAGGACCACCCTTCATCCAAATGCCAACATGCTACCAGTAGAGATTATTCCTTTATGTTAAATATTATTCTCTCCCAGAAATTCTCTTTTCAAAGAGAAGTTTAGTCTAAATCCCTTTATCAGAGAGGAAAGAGATTTTAAGAGTCAGATGAACTTGAAGTTAAATCTATCTGACTTCTGCCATGACCTGCTGTGTAAAGTCCTCCTTGCTTTGTAAAGCTGACATTAGCCTCTCTTGTAAAACAGGGAAAATGATACTTAGCAAGGTTTTTGAATGAGATGGTACTGGTAATATTTTTAGTGTACTGTTCTGCAAAATAAATGATCAATAAATAATAACTTTGACGAGGGCCCTGGGACACATAAAGAAACCAGAAGGGAGGTGGTTGGAAATTCTGGCCTCTTAGTAGTGGGTGGGAAAGAGCCCCGGTTGAGATATGGTAAATAAAGCAGCTTCTCATTAGGAGGTGTGCTCTCTAGTCATTTAATGCATTTCATTATACTTGTTAAAGTCATTCATTTCATTATTCTTGTTAAAGACATCGGGCTATGGTTAAGTCATTCTTGGTCTTAAAGTACTTTTATATCTTAATATGGAACTTTTCTAGTTAATCCCTGTCTGTTGCAATACTAGATCAACTAAAGTATATTCGGAGGGTTTTCAGAGAGTTTGAAAGTTCGGGATTTTTGAATGTCAGATACTAGCTCCCAAACTCTACTCCTTCCCTTGAACATAGATCTGGTATTTTTTTTCAGCTTGCAGCGAGGGGTTTAATTTTCACTTCCTCCCAGCGGCTCTCTACGGTCCCAGAAGGTGGGGCGTCTGGCATCCGTGTGTGGTTTGGGGGTAGTAACCTCTCTCGGGGCTGCCGCCCGCCTCCACCCACCGCGGCGGCCGTGACGTCACAGGCGATGCCCGGGTGCCCGCCCGGCCTATAAAGCTGCAGGTGCGCGCCGCGCCTCCGGAACGTTCGCACACCTTGCGCGCGAGCCGGAGCCCAGGGATCCCGAGGCGAGCTTCAGGAGCTGCCTCCAGCGCCCGAGCCCGGCCGGGCCTGCGAGCACGGCCGCAAGACTCCCCTTGTCCCCCCTCTCCCCACCACCTCGTCCTCCCTCCAGCAGCTCCCGGCCGAGTTGCCTCAGAGACCGCAACGCCGCCGCTCCGAGGGACCAATGAGAGCCCCGCTGCTGCTGCCGGCGCCTGTGGTGCTGTTGCTGTTGATCTTCGGCTCAGGTGAGGACATCCCGGCTCTGAGCTGCTGCCCAGCGCTTCTCCCACCGCGGGCACCTCTTGAATTTTGCTGCTGCTTCTCCAAAAACACCGCCCCTCGGCGCCCCCGGCTCTGTCCCGTGGGAGGTGATCGAGGTCCCTCCCTCCCTGTGGATACTCCCTGGGAGGAAGAGAAAAGTGGGTGGGTGTCTTAGATGTTCCAAGCTAGCAAGAGGGAGCCTGAGAATCCTTGTACTCTTACTTGAGTCCAGCTGAAGGAGAACTTAGAGATCCTGTGATCCAAATAAAGATAAAGATAAGATAAAGAAACCAAGGTACAGAGAGGTGAAGTGATTTCCGCAGATCTTGGAGAAGAGTGGTTAAGTCTCGGACCGAGGAGTGCTACCTCCTGCCTAAATTCTCCATCTCCACTGTCAAGTGATTTTGTTTTTACTTTTCTAGAGGGCCTCGCATCGTCCCAGGGAGAAGTTAAAAGTACCACTCTGACACTGCTTTATTGAGACCTAAAAGATAAAGCAGGGGCTTAATTCTGGCCCCCAAATCTTACCTAGTCCCTAGTTTTACTCTACGTGAGAACAATAATAAGAAACAATGGCAATAAGAATAATTATTATCAACTACTTTTTACATTTTATATACATACTCTTGTTAAAAATGTGAGCACGTGTTAGGAAAATCTGGTATTTATCTCTAGAACCTGTTTATTAAAATGGGACAGGTAACATTCTAGAAACTACAAATGCATTTGGTATGTGAAGTTATGACAATATTTAGATATTACTTCTTAAATAATTATATGACATTAATTTGCCTACTTGGTAGTATATATATATATATATATATATATATATATATATATATATATATATATATATATATATTGGTGTGGAAATTAATGTGGGCTATCTGTGGAAAAGAAAACAATGAAAGAAGCTCTGTAACTGGCACAACAAACAGCCATGTGTTGGCAAAATGTGAAGTTGCTTTCATAAGTGACTCAATCACAAACAATAGCACATGTACAATAACTGCTTTGAAGATAAACCTGTCTCCCGAATGCAACTGACTGGTGAGAAAAGGCATTCTGCTTTACTTTCTCTTTTCTTCCCTTTTTCTTGCTCCCATAGCCCATTATACTGCTGGATTAGACGTCAATGACACCTACTCTGGGAAAGGGAAACCATTTTCTGGGGACCACACTGCTGATGGATTTGAGGTGACCTCAAGGAGTCAGATGTCCTCGGGAAGTGAGATTTCTCCTGCGAGTGAAATGCCTTCTAGTAGCGAACTGTCCTCGGACATCGACTCTGACTATGCAGAAGAGTACGATAACGAACCACAAATATCTGGCTATATTGTAGATGATTTAGTCAGAGGTGAGTAGAGGATGAGGTGACAGTGTAGCCTATAAGATGTGTGGTTTGGATGAGCAAAGCTGCTTCCAAAGAAAAGCTGCTCCCCAGATCTCCCAGGGGCTTTCTTGTGTGTATGACTGTTGTATACCCCACTAGGTAAGCTAGCAACTGAGATGGAAAGAGCTATTGACATCCTATGTGTCTGGAACTCTAACAAACGTTTTATGTCTAGTAAGTCTAATCTTCACAACTCTGTGAAGTAGGAATTGTTATCATTTTACAGATGTGATAACTGAAGCTCAAGAAGGTTAAGCATTCTGCCCCAAATTCCACAGCCAGAATGAGAAACTCCAATCTGTTTGGTCCCAGATACTCTGCCACATGACCCCCTCCCCCCCCAATCTGAGAAACAGATTAAACATCAACAAGTCCTATATACTTAGTGTCAGCTTTTATAGCCACTCCCCACCACCACTTTTCTCTAAATAACTGCATTTTGACACAAATAAGGGAACAGAAAGAAGTAATGGGAGAGGAACGATTGGATCTTAGCCTTTGTGAATTAGATGTTGAGAAATTGGTAATAATAATAGTAATACCACCTTATGGAAATATTGAAGAAGGACAAATACGCATGGATTTTATATTGCTAAAATCACTATTTAACCCCAAATCTCATTTGTCAGTTAAATAATAGTGACCTATAATTTTTTTCTCTTTTGCTGTTATCTGATCTTTTAAAAAGAGCATTTGCTTAAAATGAGGGTACCAAAGTAAGAGGTCAGTATTGTTCATTGCCCTCATATTACTTTGGAGTTAGAGGGCAGATCGTCAATAAATCAGATCTAAATATCCTGGGAGCATCCACTATGGAGGCAGGACTTAAGGACCCTTCTTTCCTGACTGTAGTTTCCCTGAATCCTCCCCATCTGTCTAGCTCCCAGAACTGGTGAAGGGAGAGCAGGTGACACCACAAGGATGGTGACTGGGTTAAGTGGCAGGTGGGAAAAGCTTTATCGATCCCTCCACTTTCCTTCTTTGCTTCAGAATTTGTGCTTTTATAATACATAAGGTGAAGGGGTCCATCTATAATTCTTATTTTTGCAGGGGATGAGACTAGACCATTAAGACTCTAGAAACTATTGTCTTAAAGATGTTTCAAGTTAACATTTCATAAGGCCAAATGAACTGTTGGTGATGAAAATGGCTAGTGGATAAAATTGCAATGCATTGTAAAACAGAGAGGAAATTGATCCATGGGGTTAATGTCTATTGAAGCACTTCAGCATAGTGACCATTTGTCTCCGTCTAAAAATTGTAATATATCTGATAAAGTGCATCATATTGATTTGAAATGTTTCTGTTAGAGGAATTATCCTAATCTGTGGTACTTTTCTTATCATCAGAGGAAAGTTTCAATATAAAAATTGCATAGCCACCTATTAAACATTGCTCCTAATTTGACTATTGTTAATGTTGATATAGTAAATGCTAAAATTTTCATAATATTTATTGGTCATTACCTTAATCATAGGGTTCTATCTTTGATACCCTTCCCTATGTTTCCAGAGTTTTCTATTTAGTGGGTACTGCAGGACCATTATGACTAATTTTATTATGACATTATGATATTTTGCTCTTTCCACTGGACTCTGCTAAATACTTGCTCGGATAAACCTATTCAGGAATTAGTATAACAAAATGCACAGCTCCAATATGAAAACTCCTTCTTCTTATATTTAGCATATGGGTATACTATACCCCGCATAACTGTAACCCTGAACAAAGGTTTCTGTGGATCTGAAGAGTTAGGATGAACCTATGAAGCAGCAAGTACAAATATTTCTGGACTCCCCTTTTTCAAATAGATTGATCATAGAAATGAGCCCCCAGAAGGTATCGATTAATTATAATCTGTTGTAATCTGGGAGTTGGAGAAAATTGATCAACTCTAATGTATAATTCTGTTTTCTTCATTTCAAGTGTTACACACTAATTCCCAATTATGATAGTGAGCACAAGACCAATATGAGTAAAGAAAATCACCAGATATACTCGAATCCCACTTTAATTAATGGAACCGAACTTTTTCCAAGAGAAAACATAATATGGTAGGGAAATAATAGGCTTTAACATCCCAGGACTGGCATTTTCTAGCTACGTGTCCTAGTGCAATTTACTTGTCTTTACTCAACTTCATTTTTCTCATCTGTATCATCTGGATAGTAACAATACATTCAACTGTGATTTGGGTTTAATTAAATTAATGCTCCTTACCAAGAACTTGGTATGTATTAGCAGTGAAAAAAATGTTTAAAATATTTCATGGATTTTCTTAGACAAGTAACTCCTATTATTCCTATTATCAATAATAATAATATTACTGACACAAATAAATTCAAAATATGTTTCTAAGCTAATAAAATAACAAAGGGGTTCAGATATTTAAGTGTCACACAATACAGATATTCTCTTTGTTCAATTATTGTGTATGAGTTGTGTTAAATAATGAGACAAATATAGCTGTTATCCCTGTGAGCTCTCACTGCTAGGACTTCTTTCTCTTATGTCTCCAAAATGGTATTCCAGATGAAGAGAGACTGTTATCAATAAATCTTTTTTTTAGTTGAACAGGTAGTTAAGCCCAAGAAAGACAAAACTGAAAGTTCAAAGACTTCAGATAAACCCAAAAGAAAGAAAAAAGGAGGCAAAAATGGAAAAAATAGAAGAAATAGAAAGAAGAAAAATCCATGTGATGCAGAATTCCAAAATTTCTGCATTCATGGAGAATGCAAATTTATAGAGCACCTGGAAACAGTATCATGCCAGTAAGTTTTCCTAAATTATGTAGAATTCTATATTTCTAACACTGTGTCTGAAACCCCTAACTGCAGAAAACCATTTATTTTTTTCAATATATAAACCAGGGGTTTGCAAACTTTTTCTTAAAGAGCCAGGTAGGAAATATTTTGGGCTTCGTGGGTCAAGGTGAAGTATGTACTCGTATAACCAATTAAAATACAGCCATTTGAGAAAAAAGAAAAAAACATTCTTGGCTTGCATGCTGTAAAAGACCTGGCAAATGGCCAGATTTAACCCATGGGCGATAGTTTGCTAAACCCTGGTGAAAACCATCATTTTACAATATATATTTACAAAACCTCTTGATAAAAAAAGAACTAAAGGTAGTTTTCACATAATGTTGTTCTAGCTTCCTTCCCCCCAAAAGCCGCTAGCACATTAAATGATAGTGGAATGTATTAGCTCCATAACAAGTCACTGACCTCATCAGTTGGTCATACATGGAGCACAAAGAATGAAAAGGTGTGTCTTCTTGGAATATCACACCCAAACGAATCTCAACTTTTTCTTATACTAATAGATCTTTGGCTCAAATGCATTCTATGTCTCATCATTTTGAAATACAAATAAATGTATGGCATGGCTTTTTTTAATGTTAGAATTAGTGGTTGTTTATGATCTGGAAAGCAAACATAAAATTTATTGGAATTTTTTCAGTGATTATAATTTTAAAATATGGGTGTTTGCAGATGTCATCAGGATTACTTTGGTGAACGATGTGGGGAAAAGTCCATGAAGATTCACAGCATGGCTGACAGCAATTTATCAAAAATTGCTTTAGCAGCTATAGCTGCTTTTGTCTCCGCCATGAGCTTCACAGCTATTGCTGTTATTATTACACTCCTGTAAGTAAGGCATATCTTAAAAATCCCTAATAAAATAATGCCGGGTTAATTTTTTTCAGTATTTCTATCACAATGTGGTATCATATTTTAGGTGAGTTATTCTATTGGTGGCATATGATCTTTGGTTATATCTTTATACTTCATTGACAACTCATAGAATATGGTCAAATGGATATTACTTGGGCCACCATTGAAACTTAATACATGAAACCCTTTTCTTGAATGTAAAGTGATAGTTTTGTTTCATGTTATATGGCTACTCATGGTTACTTCCAAATCTCAGAGTGTTGATATCGTCTATGACTATATTAAGCTAAAACAAGCCTCCCAGAAGCTAATTAAGGCCTGGTTCATAGTAGGTTGTCAGAGATATTGCTTTGGTACTAAAAAATTACAAAGAGCTTCAAACCAGGAGCCAAGAAAATATGTCTTCTGCTCCTATTAGAATGCAAAATTCTGAGTTAGGACTTTTATAGCATGGTGTACTGACATACTTAGAGTTTATGCCTATTATTGTCAAGTGCAATAGGGGAACTCAATTATTAAAATAAATTTCCTCCATATGGCATGGCATAGGAAGCAGGGACAATTCTATTACTGTTTCATTCCTGCAGTATCTTCCCTGTGCTCGTAATAACAGACCACATACTTCATTGCATGACCAATGAATGCTAGAACTAGACTGTCCCAGGTAGTAGACACTGGTGGGTATGTAAAAATGGCATTGTCTGTCAAACAAAAGTCAGTGAATTAAGGAAGTTGGGGGAGGGTGTGAATGGCTCTATAATGACTCATGTGCTACTACAGCTTGGGGAAAAGCAAGACTCATTATTCTAATTTCAGGTCTTGGTAAATTACTTTAACAGCTGGACTGTGTACATGATCTACTACTCCTGCCATTCAGGAAACAAGGGGTTATCTTCTGCCATTGTTTGCTATTATTTTAAACTCAGATCAGATAATGATAAAATGACACATAGAATACTGTTTTATGATGCACGTAAAGTTTTATGTGTGGTTTAAATTTGTTTTTTCACACCCTAGAAATTATTTCGATCTGTTAGTACCTCAAGTCAAATATGCAAATGTATTTAGCAAAGATTCCCTCAGACAAACCATTACTATTTGACATAGAAGGATAGAAGAAGAAATTGCCAGTTAGGGAAGATGTTTTGAAAGAATTATTTAAGCTTGTAATTATTCAAGTTGAGATATTTAATAATCCTTTGGAAGAGTATGGAAAAACTTTGTCATGTTGTCCTTTTCTCTGGTATTCTCCCTGTATTTGAAACACATAGCAAATACTTGCTTAAGACATACTTGCTGCTTTTTCATAATTGAACTTGATTTTTTCCCCGAACATCACAACGGAAGTTCTTAAGATTTTAATAGTAATATTTAGTAGATAAAGACCTACTAAAAATAGAATTGCTTGTACAACACTAAGACATTTCAGACCATTGAGTTTTTTGGTAGTAAGTAGTAATAAATAAAACTAGAGGTATTTATTATATTTAGAAATAAATAAAACTCAGTTTGTTTTGTAAGCCTGTTTTTTTTTTTTTTTTTAAAAACTAAGCATTCAGATTAATTTGTACAAGCATACAGTCCTTCTCTGGTAAAACTATACTATCTTCTTCTCCCAATTGTGCATGGCAATTGTGCTAAGTTGGCGGGGGTGGGGGGCGGGATATGAATGTGTTTCATGCTTTCTGAAAGTTTGCATCTCAAGGCACACTTATTTAAATCTCAGTACTTTGAAAATATGTTTATGTAAAGTCAACATAAAGATCCCCTTGAGAAGAACATTCGTGATACTTTTAGCTGGGTTTAGGTTTTGTTTTGGTGGAGTGGTCCATAAGTGTGCAACGGTCTATAACAACTTATGAAAGGAATTCCCTATACTCATGAAACCCCAGTCAATATATAGATGAATAGAACTTTGATAACAGTAGAATATCTTGTTCTCGGAAGGCTTCGAAAACAATACTTCAGGGAATATGAAGGTGCAGCTGAAGAACGAAAGAAACTTCAACAAGAAAATGGAACTGCACGTGCCATAGCATAACTAAAGAGAATATTACAGGTTTGAGTTTTAAAAGATATCTTTATATAATATCCTACAATTAAAAAAAATATAACATCTATTATACGAAGAAAAATGAGCAAAGCATGTTTTCTTAATTATACACTGTGAACATTGGCTACATTAAAGTGTTATTCTTTGAGCATGAGCTGGAGTTCAGTACTGAGAAGGGACTATGTCCTTACTATTATAAGGGATATAAAGATGAGGGAGACACAAATTCTGTTCTCAGACAACTTAGTGTTTAGTAGATAGAAAAAAAGTGTAAGGAATGAGAATACTAGGGGAAGTAAAATATGTCATGAGGAAGGAACCAATGGAATATGAGGAGTTCCCAGTGAAGGAGAAATAGAATCCAGTGGGATACATTTAGGGAGCAGAAAAGCATGTGCATACGGATGGCACTGGAAGTGAGCCTCGAAGAACTGGTGAGATGGGGACAAGCGATTATAAAGGGAAAGGAAGATAAATAGTGTGATATGGGCTAGATTATTTTAGAAATGTTTGAGAAATGGCCTAGTTCCAATGGCGTTGGGGAAGATAAGGTTGAACTGATAGGCTGAGCTCACATGGTGAAGAGCCAGCATCCAGGAGCTTGCGCTACAAATGGGAGGAAGTGGAAACAGCAGGTGGAGTACCCTTATACAGAAAAGAAATAGGAGGGGAGAAGGGGTTCAGATTTGAGAGGCAGCTTGGTCAGAGTATATATTGTAGTTCTACTACTAAGTCAGTAGTACCATTTTTAATCAACACTCCAGATGCTTGGAGAACCACTATATTTAGCATTGGTTAAGTACAGGCATTGTGTTCTGAGCCTGTTACAGAATTAGCTCAGTAAGTCATGAAATAGATAATTATCCATGACAATTCTATACTCAATACTTATTCATCAAAATTTATTAATGAATTGGCTTAATGATCTGAAGCTAAAACCACCAGCATGCATAAGGGTTGATTTCTGGTTATTTAGTGCAATTGAAATTTCTCAAAGGAGGTCCAGAATGACTTTAGGAAAAGGAATGTTGAGCTGGCACATAGTGGTTGCCTATAACTGGTATGTACTATTATTATGCCCTTGGTACCAATTATCTTAAATTAACTGTATATCATAAATACACTGAGCCACTTCATCTTCATTTTTAATTATATCCACTGCATAGATTTGGTTAGGAAAACTATTTCTCATGACTATTGCTGCAATTTTATTAAGCAGAATTTGATGAAACAGGTTTGAGCACATGCAGTCTTTACCTAAGTAGGCATATAAACAAAGCTGATGTGAAAGAAAGATTCAAGTCAAAGGGATGGTTTGTCTCTGAAAAGCTCTTAGCATTTTTCACAAGACATCCTAGAAAAAAAGTTGACAGAAATTCTGATTCCTGATTATTCTTTGACATTTTCTTAAAGCTATGCTGGAATTGAGCTTATCTCTAACACTCTGTTTTATTTTCTAACAGAGTATCAGATCCAAGTCACTGCCAAGTCACAACCCTGAGTGATACATTGGTTCCTCTTTTCAGTGGATCCAGAGAAAACAGAACCTTTCCGTTCTGATGGTTTTAAACTTTCAATGGTCACTTTTTAACCCTAAGTCTTATTTCTGTGTATAAAGATGCATGGAGATAAAAAGTATTTTTTCAAGTTGTAAATAATTTATTTAATATTTAATGGAAATGTATTTATTTTACAGCTCAATAAACTTTTTTAATCAAACAGATTGAGAGTTTGAATATTAGTTTTGACATTGTGAGACTTTAGGGTTATTTTTCTCCTAACATTTAAATGATCATTTTAAAAGGAGTTCCTTCCTTTTATTACTGTTTTTGTGTTCATTTTCAAAACTTACTGCTTTTCTTAGAAAGCACTCTTAATGGGAAAATTATAAACCAGAATCACTTAGCCCTCCCACAAATACTAATATCCCAAACTGGTCTTTCTTATTCTATGTAGAACTTATTCCAAGTCCTGTTAATTAGAAAAGCTTCTAAAATCAACACATGGCATGGCCTCTCTGTTACCGTAAACACAGATATTATAAAAGAAGGAAAATATATTGCCCATCATTATCATCACCATAAACAAGGAGGAGACAAGGTTTGAATACGGCATTTCAAGAGAACCAGGAAGTATTTAGATTTGAGACATCTTTCCCTAACATCATGACATAAATGTAAAAGTATCTAAAACCCACTCTTCTTTTTCTCCACTTGCTACTCTTTTCTTACTCTTTTCTTATTTTAAACAAATACATGTGTATTTGTGATGAGTGTTCTTTCAAGAACATTAATGTTGTGGAATGACTCAGTCTGGTTCCTGGCTGGTCAGTTGAGTTACCTGCACAAAAAACAAAACAACCGTTATATTGTGCAGGGAATATTTTGAGAAAATGAACCAATAATAAGCATAATTCCAGCAATCATCTCATAGAATTTCATGAATGAAAGGTACCTCAAGCACCAATACTTACATCTGTCTCTAGCATTCACCAAATCCATGCCCAGTGATCGTCTAACCAATTGGCTCCCAGCCTCATCTACCTTCACTTCAGTTTTAAATGTCAGTGTCCAGGCCCCCCCTCCCAGAGCTTCTGACTTAAATGGACAAGTGTGGGTCATTGATACCTGTATTTGTTTAAAGATTCCTAGATGTTTCCTATTTACAGCCAGTGTTGAGAACCTGTGATTCACCTCTGCTTGCACATCTACAGTACACATTTTCCTCAACTTCATTTACTGAATATTTATTGTGGATGATTCAAATAGAGTGCTAGGAATACAAGACATTTACCACCAAGTTGGCGGGAGAGAGCATGTCTTGTCAGTACAGTGCAGTAAATAACTGAATGAGGTGTGGTACCAGGAATCCATGGGATTTAGGGGAGTACTTACCCAGCCCAGGCTGACTGAGTCAGGGAGCGCTTCCTGGAGAGGTGTCACCTAACATTATCCTTGAAGGATGAGTAGGAGTTATATAGAGAAAACCATTATGGGCACAAGCAAAATTACAAAGTCATCAAAAAGTATGTGCTAAAAAGGAAAATACATAAAATAGTTCAGTAGTACTGAAACAGAGAGGGTAAAGTCAATAGAGGCTGTAACAGAAGCTGGAGTGGTAAGGACAGGGTCACACGGGGCATTTAACTTGTACTGTAAGTTAAATGAGGAATCATTCAAGCCAGCTGGTCAGGGGTAGAAACTTGATCAAATTTGTGTTCCAAGTAGGTCATCAGGCAACCATATGGTGAAGGGACTTGAGCCAAGGTAGGAAGCCAGAGGTAGGAAGATTCGCTTGGAAGCAGTTGAAATATTCCAAGTGTGAAAAGAGAAACACTTGAAGTTGGGAAGTTAAGGCAGGGAAAGAGACTCAGCATGTATTTGGAGATGTTTTTATAGATTAAAAAACAAAAACAAGGTGATTTATTATTGAAAACAAGGCTGAGGGCAATAAGACAGTGAGAGAAGAGAAGAAATCTGGGGTGGCCCTCAGGTTCCTGGCTTCGGTGGCTAGGGAGATGGTGACATAATTTTAAGTAGGGAATCTCTTGAACTAGCTTATTGAATATTCCAGGAGGGAAGCATGGCTTTTTATTTATCCTTGAATGAAGAATGTCTCTTCTCTACTTTGTAAAATCATCCTTTCTAGTTTTTAATGGATTTATGGGGAAATAAGTACCGGCCCAGTCAGTTAGTCAACTGAATCAACCCTGTCCCTCACCTCACATCTGAGATTGAGTAGGTGAGAGGAAAAAAACCAGGTCTACAAGTGTGATAATATATTCAGCTTTGGATCTGTCACTTTGAGATATCAGGAGACATCTACTAAGCAGTTAGATATACAAGTCTGAAGTGCAGTGAGGGGAAGAATTATAGATAGGGAGTTGTCAAAATATATATGGTAACTGAAGCCACATAAGTGCTCAAGATTACTAAAGGAGGGTATAATGAGTTTGCAGAAAAATATATTTGAATTGACAAATCTTCCCTGTTGTCACCAAACACTTGGAGGGAGGACCCAGACTACCAGAGTCACTGGTCACTGTGGAGGTTCTAGGCACTTGCCTGCTATCCCATGTCCTTTCTTAGTCCTTAAGACAAAAGTTTAGTAAAACAATTACAGTGGAGAAGGGGAAAAAAACCCTATTACCTTCATAATAAAAATAATAATCTTAAATTTATTGAGTACTCAGATATCTTAATCACTGTTTTATACATAGAAACTCATTTAATCCTCATAACTTCCTTAGAAGGTAAATATATTTTATAGGTAAGAAAAGTAAGGCTTAGCGAGTTTAAGTAACTTGTCATACAGCTAGTAAATGAGAGAATTAGGCTCTGTGGTTCCAGGGCTGCTTCACTTAAACTCCTCTCTCTCCTACTTTTCCTGTAGTCAAGGTGTTTGCTTTTGGTTTGGAGGATGCTATCTGCATACCAATTTAACATGGCTTAAAACCACCACTCATAAGGTAGCTGGTTTATTTCTTCAAGACTCAGATAAGTTGACCCTTTTTATCTACCTAGTCCGTCTTCCCCAAACTACCCAAACTATACCACTTCCCTCACAGTACAGAATGTATATCTTAGAGTTAGCCCACCCAAAATGTAAGAAAGCTGAAATATTTATCTATAAATTTTATTCATAAATTTTCAAATAATTGGTTAAGAGCTACTCCTGGGGTGTAGCTTGATGTAGTTGCCTGGAAATTCCAGCCTGCCTTATGTGTAGGCAAAGTGAACTCCGGTAGCCAGAGAAAGTCCTCAGGAAATGAAATACAGGTGAGCTGTAGGTAGGGTCAATGTGCTTAGAAACAGAAACAAACTAGGGTGTATGGGTGGTGCACAAAGTGACTAAAGTGGCTTACTGCTGAACAACGTAACTCTTACTTCTTGGCTAATTTGCAGTTCATTCAATAAATAATTACAAATAATTATTAAACTCCAGCTATGTACCAGGCAAGCATAGGTTACTGAAATGTAACATCTCATAAGTCCTAAGAAGTATCTGTAAAGTTAATAACAGAAGGAAATGGCAGAGTAAAAGATTCAGATAGTGTCAAACTAGATAGTTATCCTCTCAGTAATTAATAATTCACTTTGTTAGTTGGATTTGACCTTTGAGGTATGACTAAAGTAATGACATGTGTTTTCTTCTGTGTCTTAGAAATCAACCTAATTCCTTAGTAATACTTTGTGTGAATATATTCACCTTAATCTCCAATCTTCCAGTCTCTCAAATCACATACATATGTGTATATATACTATACTATATATACATAGTATATATATACATATATACTATGTTCATTTAATCATTAATGTAACAAATATTTATTGAGCATTTACTATAAGCATAGTGATGCTTTGCACAGTGCAATCCAACCTTCTTCCAGGTCTCTCTAGGGAGACCAAGTGTATCATAAACAGCTTCAGATATATATGAGTGTGTGTGCTGGTGGTCAGGTGGTTGGCAGCTTAGATCACAAGGCAATACAATTAGAACATTTTTTAAAGGATTAAAAAAAAAAAACTGGTATATGCCTGGACACTAACATAATATAAAAGTCCCTGAGTTAAATATTATCCTAAAGAAGATTTCAAAATACTTAGAACTGAAAGAAAATGTTTTATTTGTCAAAATTTGTGAGGCACAGCTAAAATAGTACTTAATAGACAATTTGTAGATTTAAATATATTTATAAGAAAGTAAGAAAATCTTAAAAGGGAAACAACTTAAGCTACACATTTAACTCAAAATTTAGATAAAGATCAACAGAATAAACCCAACGAACATAAGAATAAAAATATTTGAATAAGGGGAGAAACAAATGATAAAGATAATTGAAAAACAAAGCCAAAATCTTACCCTTTGGAAACATTAATAGGATAGACCTCTGTTAAAATTGATCAAAATAAAGAGAGGATATAAAAAATGAAAGGCAGAAAGAAAAAGAAGAAATAACTACAGGAACAATAATTTTTTTAAATTATACATGTTTATTGCAGATTTTTTTAAAAAGTACAAAATAAAAAATAGCTCAAATGCTATCACCCAGGAAAACCTATTTTGTTAATACCTTTCCAGACATCTCTATATGAACACACATGCAATTTTATACAAATGGGGTCATGCCCTTCATACTGTTGTCTAACTGCGAGACTTATATACTCTTTTTTTTTTTTTGTGACATCTTTATTGGAGTATAATTGCTTTACAATGGCATGTTAGTTTCTGCTTTATAACAAAGTGAATCAGCTATATATATACATATACCCCCTCCCTCTTGCAACATACCTCCTCCCTCTTGCAACAAATTTTAAAAAAGAAAAAAAAGAGAGTATTAGGATTCATATCCATAAATAAATTTTAGTGACTTAAAGAGATGTTATTATCTCTAATAAATGATGTATAGAGGTAGGATACTCTAAGTTTGCTTTATACAATGGTATAATAATAATACCAAATATCTAGGTCCTTTTCCTCATTAGGATAGGTTCTATCTTCATGGTTGCAATATGGCACTAACATATAAAAATCCCAGATGTAATGGATAAATTTCTACAAAAATACCAAAAAATATACAAAATGTCTAATGGGAAAAAACCAGAAAACTTAAACCAATATGCAATAAAAAAAATGGAAAGGGTGATCAGAGTTCATGCCCCCAACCCCCCAAAAAGAAAACCAACCCATATAGCTTTATATGTTCAGAATATAAAGAGAGAGTAAAATATGCTCAGCTTATTGTATGATGACAGTTCCAATCTGTACAAGGGCAATATAAGAAAAAAAAATAGGGTATATTTTACTTATAAGCATAGATGTGAAAATTTACAAGTATATTTTAAAAATTACATCATGAAAGTAGAGATTTTTACCAGGAACGCAAGGATTGTTCAACATAAGAAAGTATATCATTGTTATATAAAATAGAGTAAAAAAATTAGAATTTTCTGTTATACAAAATAGAGTTCAAAAGCATTTTCTTATTAAAGGCAGAGAAAGCATTTAAGCGCAAAATTTACTTATAATTTAAAATAACTTAAAAACCAGGAATAGGGCACTTCCTGAGCTTGATAAAAGCTATATACTAGACCATACAGAAGAATTTATACTTTGTAGCAAATCTATAGATGCTTTTCCTTTAAGATTAGGAATGAGGCAGGGATGCCCATTATCACTACTACTGTTTAATGTGGTACAAAAATTCCAATTGAAGTTGAAAGAAAAGGAACAAACATAAGAGATATCAGAATTTATAATAAAGAAGTAAATCTGTTCTTATTTGCAGATAATATGATAGTCTACCAAGAATAACCAATATAATCAGTATGCCAAGTATTAGAATTTATAAGATAATTTCATGTGATTACTAGATATAAAATAAAATTCCAAAATTAATAGTAGTTTTCAATGACAAATTATCTCAATCTTAAAAGATAAAATGGCATTCACATTTGCTAGCAAACTATAAGATATATGTGTATTAACAATGAGTCCATAAGATTTCATTTAAGAAAAGTTTACATACCAGTTAAAAGAAAACAAAGAAACCTGTCATGGTTAGGCACTTCTTTCTTTTAGATGTCAGACTGTAAATAAGTTAATTCCCTTCCCAAATAATCTTTAAATTCAACAAAATGCTAATCGAAATTCCAACTAGGTATTCTGAGGAACTTCATATATCATATTCTAAAATTTGCATGGGAAAATACATTCATGAAAATCTTCCATATTGAAAAAAAAAGGAAAAAAGGAGCCTTATATATAAAAACATTTACTAATTACAGTAGTAAAACATTGCGGCTCTAGAATAAGTACGGACAAATAGACCAATGGAACATCACAGAGAGCTCAGAGACATTTTATTACATGATAAAGGTAGCACTGTAAAGTAATAGGGAAAAATTGACTGCTTAGAAAATATTGCTGAGAAAAGGATCTCTGAATGTGAAGAAAAATAAAATAAGATTATAGCACAGTCAAAGGTGGCTCCCACAAAGATTTAATATCTAAATGTAAAATGTAACACTATAAAGTTAATACAAAATAATGCAGGAAAATACCCTTGTGAATTAAGATTGGGGAAGGATTTAAGCAAAAACTCATGATTAAAATACATGAAGAGAAAAATAGACTATTTTTCATTATGTCAAAATTCAGAAATTTGGTTAAAAAAAAGAACGTCATGGACAAATCTGACAGACACTTGACATAATGCAGAAGATATGTGAAATGTCTGAAGCCAAAAAGGGATTATAATATGCAAGGAATGACTAAAAATCAATGAGAAAATACAGGACTTTTGGCTTAAAGAGGGGAAAGGATATGGCAAGGAATTCCTAGAATTTGAAACCTAAGTGACTAATAAGTGTGTTATCTGGACTAGTGCTAACCCAGATATTGCTTTGATCAGAATTAATGGAAGTCAGCCCTTCCTCTAGATAGCTATAGTCCCATGCCAGAGCACACAGAGCATTGGCTGGAACTCAGCTCCCACTCACATTCTTGGCTGGACACTCTTGTAAGTATATAACACACATCTATATATACATCATGGTCCTGCATATAAAGAAATGTTCAAATTTATTGGAAATGGCAGAAATAGAAACCAAAAAAAACCCAAAACAAAACAGGATATCACTTTATGCCCATCAAATTTGCAAAAATAGAAAGATGGATAATGTTGGCAGAAGCTTGTGGACATAGAGATCCTTAAACATTACTGGTTGGAGTTTAGCATGGACTACCATTATAATAGTACTTGATCAAATTAAAAATAAATATACCCTGTTACCTAGAGTGAACATATTCCTGAGACATGTAGGCCCACAAAGGAACTTGCATGGGGATGTTCATTGTTGTGTTGCTTATGATAGTGGGGAATTAGAGGCAATCTAGGTGTCTATTACCTGATAATGCAAATGTCAAAGGTGGTGGGTGCATACTGGGAAATTCAATGCAGCTATTAGAAACAAATGAGATGCACTCATAGTAGTACGGGTAGACTTTTCTAAATTAAAAATTCTTAAAGGTAGTGCTCAAGCAAATAAGACATAAACCAAGACAATTCACATTTCCTTATGTTAAGTAAATACACATTTTACAAAGGTCACAAATTATATTAAGTAATACTTATGTTAATTAAATATAAAAAGTCACATAAAACAAAAGAATGGTTACCTAACAGTGAGGGAAGGGTGAATAGGAGCAGGGAAGTGATGGGAAAGTATTGAGAATTAGCTAAATACTTAAAGATTGAGAAGGGACCAGTGTGAGAAGAGAAGTGTAGGGGCACCTAGTAAGACAATGTGGGAAGGTGTTTGGCCCCTTTGAGGAGCTGTGATGAGGACAGAATGAGGAAGGGACAGTGGGCCAAATCTTCCACAGGGCATTGATGTTTAGATTCTTGTGTGAGTGCAGTGGGGAGTTTGACTTAAAAGTGGAAAGTCTCATGATCGAATTAACAAACTACATTGTTTGGAGAATGAACTAGAGAAGGACAGGGAGGGAGCAGATCAATTGTTGAGGTGACTCAAGACTTTCAATGGGTCAGGTAAGAGATAAAAGTAGATTGAACTAGGGTGGTCGCACTGCCAACTGAGAGAGGTAAGAAACTTGGAAGAACACAAAAGGCTTAGCCTGGAGGAGAGAGAACTGGGGGCGGGGGGGTTGGTGGTGTGGAATTGAAACTCTAGTTAAGCGTTTAAAGCTTATCCATTCGAAAATATAATTATCCTGGTACTGTAGAGAAAATAAAACGTTTCTATTGTTTCAATCCTTTAAGGGTTGATTTTGTTTAATGCAAGTAAGAAATATCCGAGAGCGATCTAACAGTAGACTTTGATGCCCCTGCATTTCTGAATGAAAACATGTAAGCCAAGAATATGTCTGAATCTGCGGCAAGAGAGAATAGGTAGCAGCGGTGAAATCTGTGTAGTATGGAGAGGTTAGGCTAAGTGACGATTATGGTCTCTTTTAATGTTAAGTCGCGTTCTTCCAAATACTTTATCAACATATATCTGTTATTTAAGAAAAAAATTGTCGTACTTTTCACACTGCTTTAAAAATTCTATTTCATTTGAAATATATTATAAATATCTCTCCTATATCATTAAATATTATTCTATAATATAACTTTTAATGCTGTAGAGCATCCCATCATTTTGACAATCCTTGGACATTTTGTGGATAATTTTGAAAGTGGGATGAATGGACACAGTATGGATAAGACTTTCTGAATAAAATTTATGACACATAAAATTGTATGGACAGGAGAACAATGTCTGAAGGACTTTCTTACTGGACAAACTGCAAAGCTTTAGCAAGTAACAACTAGCTTTAATTGAGTGTTTACCATGGTCAAATGAGGTTTAAGCACTTTGCATGTATAAATTCATTTATTCCTTACAACAACCCTATTAAATATTAAGTGCCCATATCACACGTGAGGAAACTAAGGCACAGGGTTTTAATAACTTGCCCAAGGCCACACAAATGATGGGTTTAGGAATGGGATGCAGGTGTCATGCTTTGGTCTTGCTCTCATAACTTCCATGCTGAGCTCTATTAGGCACAATATTGGAAGGGGTAGAGGACAGACATTATCAGCCTTTCCTTCTGGTTAATGCACAAGCTGTATTTCTGAGGCTGCTAAGTTTACTTCCACAGGGCTCAACAAAAAGTAGATTGTGAGTGATGTACATCACATTTCCTGTTAGCCGGGAACCCTAACTCTCATACCACATTTCCACAGAGGCAAAGTGAATTCCCCTTGGTATTATAATATTTCCACTTTCTCCTTTTCCTTCTTACTTGATTCTCCCTCATATAAGGTGAATGACTTACCTACTTGGTGAATTAGTAATAGGTAAAAATCCATTGGCCCTTGGTTATCAGAAGGGTTGTCATTGACTTGCAAAGGCAAAGCTCTCGGACCTGCCGACTTTTACTCTCTTCCTTCTCCTTGGATAACTGTGAGCAAGCAGGTTGAACTTCATTCAGTTTCTCTGCCTGTAACTAGGTGGGTAGGTCAGGCGAGTCCACATCTTTAGTCCTACTTTTCTTTAATTCAGAAGGGAGGAAGTAGGAAACCCCATTTGAGGCTCAGATCCTACTATCCTTGTTCAGTCAAGGTTTACCGTTAATTCTCTGGGCTCAGTTGGGCTACCTTTTTCAATTCTCAGTTGTTTAGAGACTGAAGGGAGCAGGAGAGAATGATTGAAATCCCAAATTTCCAGCCATTCTGGTTTGCTGAATTTTTTACTATAGAGCTAACTATGGGACTCTTTGGGATCACAAAATCTTGTGAAAATAAATGAAAGCTTTCCCCACCCATTCATACTTTTTTATTGTTTCCAATTACAAGGGACACACATACTCCTTCAAATTCATTCTTAACCATGCAAGAGTCCATGGGCCAGGATTAAGAAACTCTGGATTTAAATGCTTTAACAGGTCCTATGTGCCTTGATTTTTTTTTTTTTAACTCTCTAATGAGCTCAAAAGTTGTTTGTTATTCTCAAAAACTCAGCTCCTATTCTAGATGTTTGTAAGCAAATAAAAACTCCTTTAATCCTAGTCCTAACCCTTCTGTAGAATATAAGGATGCTTGGTGGAACCACAAGAAGCAGGTTTCTTCATTTATGGGGAGAAAGTTGGAGGAAATTTCCAATACTAGGGAAAAAAATAAATCAGTTTAGCGGGTTAAGATTACCAAGAAAGGAATGAAGTGGAGGAGGAAATAAATGCAGAAAGATGGGCAGGATAAGAATGGTGCTGGACTCGGGAGCCATGAAGAAGCTCTTCCTTGTACTATTGGAAATGTGCAAAGCACCTTGTTGTGAAAACTCACAGGGATGGGCAAACAACCAAAGTTCAGGAGGGCCGACTTGAACCCTTGCTTAGGCCACAAACAAAGGCCCTTTGAGGTTCTGTATGAATCAGTGAGCTACATACTTGCTTCTCCTTTCCAATTCATTTGGTGCATAATCTTTCCAGGTAGGGAGAGTTCCTGAACTCTTTTTTTTTTTTTTTTCTTGCAAGATTCTCATTTTGCAGGCTGAAGATTTGATGGAAATCATACTTCACTGTTAAGAGAATAATTGGATATACACCCAGAATGAACTTAAGAATAAGCATATTACTTATACAGATATGGTACTACTTAAAAGGTATTTTATATTATATGAGTTTAGCATCATAAACACATGTGAATATAGCATGGACATTCATTCACATACCAATTAGTGGGAATATATACTCATTTTATTTCAGAAATATTAATGTGTGCTCTAGAATAAGACACTGCATACCGCTGTGATCCTTACCCTTAAAGGAGGAGGACACAATAGGAAAGGCCTTATTCCAGGACACTGACTCCTAAGGGCTCTACCATACCATGCATGTGAACATAGATCCCTTAATAACCCAAGTGCTTAGCTATTAACCATTTAATTAATTAATTAATTAAAACAGGTAATTAACTAAAATATTCTGGGATTCCAAGAATGGCCTGAAATCAGTGAGGCATTAATTTTCAGGTACTTCTCTTAGTCAAAGACCACCTGCAAGTGACTTGGCAGCTTGCCTGTTGGGTTCCCCCAGGATCATTTCAAGCACATGACTCATTCCATGGAGGCTTTTAGAGCCAATAGCCTCAGTGCTAGAAACAAGGGCTGGAGATGTGGCCCATTCAGTAGCCGTCAATGAAAAGTTAGCAGAGAGGATCTGAATTGCTCAGGATTTCATTAGAGACAAATCAGGGGCGAGGAAAACAAAGTGCCACCTAATTCAACCCCAGTCGGCTGATCTGTCACTCAAGTCCCCAAAGGACTTCACGGAGTCCAAGCAGCTGACCATGCTGGCAACCACAGGCATAGCAGCACGTGTGCTCACTGAAAGGGTCAATGCGGTGAGAAGGGTCTTTAGGGAGCTTGTGTCCTTTCCTGATCAGGCCTGGACCTGCTGTGGACCTTGCATTTCCCCCTTCTGCATGCCATTTTCCCTCATTTACGAAAGTTCAGGCCCCTCCACTGAGAGAAGATAAGCTATCCTTAAAAATACTATGAACTGAAAGGAATGCTGGAAAGAACACGGAACTCCGAGTCAGGGACTTTGGTCTGGTAAACAGACTCTTTGGCTTTTCATGAGCTATAGGGCCTCAGACAGGTACCTCAACACTTAACCTTGGTCTCATCTGAAAACAAGGCTCTTAGAAAAGCTGTCGGTGACCTCTCTTCTAGTACTGAAATGGTTCCTTGGGCATAAGCCTAGTTTGATTATTACTCACAAAGGAGCCTTATAAAAATTTTAGGAATTTTATTTTATTTATTTTAGTCTTCCCAGTTAGTTGATCAAGTTCCTCTGCTTCTTTCCAAAAGGCAATTCCTAAAGCTAAGTAAGTTAGAATTCTTTGTTTTATGGAGTTGGTGCTGTGCCTAGAACTCATGGCAAATACCCAGTACACTTTATTTTTAACATATGAGTAAATGAATAAATGAACACTTCTTAACCCGTATAGAGGGAACAAATGACTTCTTTACAATGAGAAATATATTACAATAAAATTTTGCTGCAGCTGTACTGTCAGAGAAATATAGTGAAATGAGCGTTCGATTTGCCAGCCAAAGTCCCAACCGCGAGACCTGAATGGTCTTTGACAGTCAGGTGGCTTTTCTAAGCCTCAATTTTCTCACTTACAAATTGAGATTAATAATAATACCCATCTTATAAGCCACAGAGGATTCTGACAAGCATCAAATAATATCTGTCAATGCTTTTCAAACAGTAGTATTATAAAAAGATTAGATGTCATAACACCCTGAACAGTATGATTATTAGTGGTAATAAATTACTTCCCCTTTATTTCTTTCAATATTATCTATTTGATATTTCACTAGTAAGCTACTTAAACTCATAAATTAAGAAAAAAAAATGTTTTCCATGAAAGTTTATCTGTTGTTTCCAAACAAAATATAAATGATTAGTTCACTGACATATATTTTAATCTAATGAATAATGTATATGAGCATATTATGATTATATCAATATCTGAACATATTTTGTTTCCTAGAGGCTTCTTAGGGACCTTCTTAGAGAATCTTAGAGACCTTAAATACTTATCCTTAATCCCTTATTTGCAACTGCCAAGTCTAAAAATCTCCAAAACCAACTTTTTTGTTGTTTCTATTTGTTTATTCCAGTTAGTGAGAATATTTACTCATTTCATTGCAAAAATATCAAGGAGTATGATTTCCATGTTGCCCAGTCCCAGCTGGAGATACTATAAAATATATGGGATATGTAATGTATTACCTTCCTCAAGCCAGAAAAATCCTAAATTTCATAGTACATTTGGTTTCAAAAGTTTCTGATAAGGGATTGTAGGTCTATGCTATCATAAGAAAAGGATGAAAGTGTAACAACAATAGCAGCTCGAGCACATTGGAGACTAATTTTTTCCTTGAAAATACATCAGAATTTAACTACTAAAGTCCATGTTGGCCTGCTGGGAAGCTCTATTCTTAGCCCATTGATACTCAAACTTTCCACTGAAATTGTCCTTAGAGACTGCATCACATTCCTGTGAAAATCCTCAGTGATGGCAAAGCTTGATGTTTTTGCATGGATTACATTCTTGGAAGCAACCCAAACAATTAAAGAGAAAATCTGATGAATAAAGTGGGCATTTAGGCTGAGCAATATGTTGTCATTTTTATCATTATTGTTGTAAAAATATGTATATATACATATATGTGTGTGTGTATACATATATGTGGGTATAGAAACATTGACAAGGTGGAAGCCAATAAAATAGGTTGTAATTAAACACAACACAATTTTCCACAACTCACAGAATCTTTTAGAGTGTTTATAATCTCTATTTTATAAGACTAAGTGACTATTAGTTTTTATGGAATAAATTCTCCATAAGCAATAGGATTATGGAAAAATAAACATGAAATATTGTTACTTGGATATGATAGGTTTTGCGTTTTAGAATGGCAGGATTTTCCATGGCAAAATTTATCTATTTGCTCCCGATTTATAGCAAAAATTTAACTTTCAGTTATGATTTAGTAACTAAGGCTGAATTTGATTAAATATTACACTTTGCATAATTAGGGTAAAATTCCACAAGGCCATGCAAAGAACAGCTATTGGATATCTGTGAATGAAAAATTCCCAGGGCTCTAACAGGACTAAAAGATGTTCAACTTCATACCGTCTATTGTGGAAAAACCTCACTGAACACATGAGAGTTTCAATAGAGACTTTGGTAGAGTCGTATCTTATCACTAGACTAGAGGTAACTCTGAAAAACCAAATGAAGCTTAAGAATCAGTTAAAAAAAAATCAAATTGATCTGAACTAATGTACCTCTATACTAAAAAAAATAAATAAATATTAAAGGAAGACAACAAAATCCAGACACTCAACAACATAGTATTAAAATGTCCAACATCCAATCAAAACTTTCTGGACATCCAAAACAGCATTATTTTGCTCAAGTTCCAATGAAAAAAAGAATAAGTGTCATGTTTTCTGAAGTTCTGTTTATTATTTATATATAGACTTTCCCTTCTAGTCAAGAATAAGCTTTTATCTTAAACTAAAATGAACTCTTTAGCCATCTTGTCATAGTTAATGGTCCATTTGAGTAAAATTGACAATTTTACAATTTTTCTAGATTATCAGCTGCCAGAAGAGTAAGGTACAACTGCACATGGACAGGCATGTGTGGCCATGGTCATCAGATCACTTAAATATACAATGTGGTTCCCCCAAACTCTTATTCTTAATAGTAATTTCTCCCAAAGAGTTTTACTTACATACTGCAAAGATTTGTTTGACCCCACTCAAAGCTAATGAAAAGGTTGTGCTCTAAATAATATATATTTCTACCAGATCATGAAGCACCATGCCTTCTTTTTTCTTTACCATTGCTTCAAGCTTGCAGGCTTCCCTTGAAGCATAGCAGGACTACAGGTTGAAGCATAATGTAAGATGTCACTGTTGTGGTCATTCATCCTCTACCATCCAAAAGACTGGAGAAATTAACCTCCATGTTTTTGTTTTCTAGTCTCACCTTAAATAAAGTGACAATAGATACAACCCATGCTCCATTAATACAATATGTCAAGAATAAATTACATATCAGCCCTACAAGAAATGCATAAAAGTAATCTTAATCAACTCATTTTAAAAAAATGTACTGATTATCTACTATATATCAGATGCCCTGATAGACAGTAACATTATACAAAAGCAATAGACAGCTTACTTTTCCCTTTTATAAAGGCAGTCCTCAACTTCCATGCATTTAATTTGCAACCTCTGCTTTCATGCATTATAAACTTACATTCTGAAACTAGATTTTAATAAACTTCTTTGAACATTTATGCCTGAATTTGCACACATTTCAAGTCATGGTGTGGCAGACTTTCTGTCAGCCGAGAATTCAGTTTGGAGTTTATTGGCCCTGTTGTTAGTATGACAACTTTCATTTGTGCCCTTATTTAAACATTTTGCTGTAGTTGTATTCAAACATAAAAGTTGGATGTGCCTCAGAACTATCTTCTGGGGGCTATTCCATAAGGTTCTATGTCCTCTGCTCCCATGTTGATCAGGAATCTCTGCTTCCATTTCTGTGTTGAATGGCCTTCTAAGGAGGTCCTCATTTGAACAAACTCTTCTGCAACCTAAAAAATGTTAAAATTACTCATATCGTTTTACATTTTTACCAGTATCTCATAAAATGAACGGAAAATACAAAGATCAAAGTGCCAATAACTTAATATAACTGAGTGAAAGATATATACAGTTTCGATGGCCAAAGTGACAAATTTTTAACCCTGGTCAGAAACTTACTCTGATAAACCAGTATATTGCCCTCATTTGGGAAGAGAAAGAATAAAATTAATGTGTCATCAGAAATATTTGAAAGAAGAGTCATAATTATGAATTTTGAGATGTATTTTCATTTTCCTTGGACAAAAACCCTTCCCATATAGCATATAAGTCTCTGTTTAATTTTGGCTCCTTCGAAAACATCATATATTTCCTTTAAAGAAAAAATAGAGAATACTTGTAGAGGACATTTAAAAAATGAATTAAAACTATCCTTACTGAAAGTGTGTCTTCTTCTCCGCTAGAAAAAAAATAAACCACCTTTTCCAAGGAATGCTGCTCCAAGAGGACTTCTTTTGGGAATTCATCCAGTTGTGATCACTTTGAGAATCTTAACGACAATCACACACCTCCAATGGGAGGAAGAGCTGCAGGAGAAAGGCGAGAGGAAAAAGCTCAGAGATCTAGCAAGACATTTCAGGGAAAGGTACTGTTTGAACTTGTTCTGGGAAGGCCCAGATGATTAATTAGATTACCTTTCCAAACACAGCAAAGCTCTTCAGGGTAGAACTGCCGTCCCTGGGTAAAGCTTCCTATGTAAAAGCGGAGACTGGGGACTTGCCTGGTGGTGCAGTGGTTAAGAATCCGGCTGCCAATGCAGGGGACATGGGTTTGAGCCCTGGTCCGGGAAGATCCCACATGGCATGGAGCAAGTAAGCCTGTGAGCCACAACTACTGAAACCCATGCACCTAGAGCCTGTGCTCCACAACAACAGAAGCCACCGTAATGAGAAGCCTGCACACCACAAAGAAGAGTAGCCCCTGCTCGCTGCAACTAGAGAAAGCCTGCGTGGAGCAACAAAGACCCAACACAGCCAAAAATAAATAAATAAATAAATAAATTTATTAAAAAAAAAAGACTCCGTCAAATCTGGGCAACTTGACAGCTTAGGTTGATCTCTTTACCTTGCCAACTAAAATGTTCTATAAGTCTCCTCAAGTTGTTGACAAGTTGTTAAAACAAGGCAACATGCCCTCATCTAACCCGCCTCAACTCCAGTTTTGCTCATGGCCCTGAATCCTTGGCCTTGCCAGGGGAAGGTGTGGCTTTGGGAGAGTGCACCAAGTTCACAGTCTTGAAGTCATAGACTACAAAGCATCAAAGGGGCCAGGCTGCTGGGATGGGCACAAGAAGCAGGGCCTGGCACCAATAGATAAGAGACATGCCACCTATAAACAGCTGCAAAAGAAGGATGTCAAAGAGGGGGAAAAAAGTGGGTCAGAGGTTCTGAAAGCTTGGATTTCTATATTTGGATATATTTACATATGTTTGTACAGTGAAGGCCACTCTGGGCCAAGAGTCATTCAGCTCTAGCAGGCTTTGCTATGGTTCAGTCATCATTTAATTTGAGGGGAACTTATAGTCTTGACTTGATGAGCTTTGTTGGTAGAGTGGTGATAGGCTTGCTGCAATAAGGTTGGGATCAATGTGATAACCTTTTGAACATAAACATGACAGCAAGGAAGAGAAAAACAAAACAACAATTAAGATTTCTTTTTTTCTAAACAACAAAAAAAACTAAACAAGAACGATATTTCAAATCCCCTTTCTGCTGGAACCAGGAACATGTAGACACAAATATGTTTCAAGGCTTTACCCTAAACCCTTGTACAGTCAGGTAAGTTAACTTCATAAGAATCAGAGTATAAAATGCATGTATAATCTAAATATTCTCAAGCCCCAAGTGAAATTGCATTAATATTAATATTCACCAGCTACATAAATTGTGGAGTCCAGTGCAAAGTGAAAATGAGGGGCTGCTTGTTCAAAAAGCAGGAAAGTTGTGCCGTTAAATGAACTGAGATGCAAAGCTTTTTCATTTCTTCTGCAGACTTTCTTCTGACCTATCATTGGTGTTTTTAAATGTCTAAGTAAAACAAACTTTAAAATTGTATGTTATTAGCCTGAATTTTACCATTCGTGTTTATATTGTGCAATATCGATTTTTAAAAGCAAATATAATAGCACTTCATTGTTTGCAGAATCACTGAAATTACACAATTCTTCCTTTACACATGCATATGTAATTCTTTGTTTCCGGAATAGGGGAAACACTGGGCAAAACTAACTCAACGGTTTTTATTTCACGTCTTGATATGTACACATTCTGCCAATACTTTAACTTCAGCTTACAGTTGAGTAAGGAGGGACTGAGACAAAGAACTATGGCTGGCCCTATCTTTCCTTTTCCTTTCATGTCAGTATTTTCAGTGTGAGCAGTTGGCTAATGCAAGGAATTACACAAGAACAAAAGGATGCTGTACATTGTGCTGGGTTCCTTGGGATTCAAAGTTCTCCCATGTACCAGCCGTCCGGTTACAATTAAAAAACAAATTAAAAACAAGAGTTAAGGAAGTACAGTGATGGGACAGGTTTCACAAGTTAGTATGATATGTTAAGAAGGCAGGAGAGAGAACTGAAGAATTTCAGAGGAGTGATAGAAAATGGAGAGTGGGAAAAATCAGCATCATCAATAAGATCGTCCTCATCAAATTTGCAACAAGAAGAAATAATAGTCTCTTGGATGAAAAAAAGTGAATCATGTTTGGGATTTAGGAAAGTAAAGATGGAAACAAAAGCTAATAGTAGGGTCAAGGTGTTGAAAAATTAAGATAGAAGGATAGTCCTGGAGCAGAATGGAAAACTCTAGCTAAAGCATTTCAGCTTTACTACTATGACCATTGTCATTAATCAGAAAATAAGAAGAGCTACCATTTGGTGATTCCCTACAACTGTGACCATCTTTATATGAATTAATTCACTCCTTTTATCTTCATGACAAGACATGAGTTAGGTACTATTAATCAGACTCATTTTTACAGAAGAGGAAGTTATGTTAATTAACTTGCCCATGGCCTCACAGCTGGCAAACAGAGGTGCCAAAGTGTTTGAGGATAAATAATTGGAGCTTTTGGAGGGGGGTAGTGACAGGATGAGACACAGCAAAATCTGCCAATAAGGTGCAGCACCCATCAGGGTAGGCTGTGTGGAGGCTGCTGTTAAAGACAATATTGAAATACGTAGATGTGAAATTTTACGATTATGGACTAGGGAGGAGCAATGGAAGTGGGAAAGGAAAAGAAAGGTGTATGAAACAATGCAATAGAAAAATCAACAGGTTTGAAGACTGGATGTAACATAGGATGAAAGATAGCTGAAAATCAAAGATTATCACTTTATATCAGAGGTATATTAAATCCAAACCTGTCATACTTTGTGAACAAAAGGATTGACCAGCAATTTAGTGAAGTAAGGAATTTATGCTGAAGCATAACATTTAGTCTAACATTTGTTCATGTATTCGTTTATTTAAACAGTATTTATTAAGTGCTGTATAAAATGCTGAAACAACCAACATTTATATCAACTTTTTTTATGGACCACTTAAAATCTTCTAGGTACTAGAGTTGCAGTGATGAATGACATAGGTAGTCCCCATTTTCTAGAAGCTTACAGACTATTGTAGAAAAAATAAAATAGAAACAAATCAGAAAGAAAAGAAATGAAGATAGCCACCACTTCCCCCAAAATGACATCAGAATGACAAAAAATAAATAATATGAAATAAAAAAATAGATGATGTCAGAAAATACAGGTGCTATGAAGAAAATCAAGCAGTTATAAAACAGAGTAATATGACTGAGACTGATTAGGAAGTAACACATTTAGCTAAGAATGGTCAGGGTCACCTGAGGAGGTGACAGCTGAGTTGAAATTTGGATGTTGAGAAGGCAGCCATGGTGGTAAATAACTTTGGTGCAAAAGGCCCAACAGATGAAAGAAGCTTGGTGTGTCTGAGAAACAGAAAGACCAGTTTGGCTGGAGGTGGTGAGGGAGAGGGAAAGCTGTGTGAGTTAAACGTGGAGAGTTGGGCAGTGGCCAGGTCATGCAAAGCTGAAAGACACAATTTCTCTGTCGAAGTAACTCATAGTCTAGTAGGGAGGCAGACTCATAAACAGATATTGACTGTACACTACAGCATGATAAATGCTCTGATGGCAACCTACACAGGTGATACATGAGCACAGAAGATCAGCTTTACCTCCTGGAACTTGGCAGGGGTCTGTGATCTTCCCAAACACGGACCATCACAATACCCACAGTGCCCTCCTTCAGTTTGGCTCCAAGGCACCCACCCCCCAATTATTCTGAGTGCCTCTCTGAACTGGCAAGCAAAGAATTGGGCTTGTTCCCTATAAATCACTTTGAGCCCTTGGGAAGAGAAGCACTCAGTAAACAAGGCCCGGGATTATCTCACTGCTTTATGAGATCAAAGCACTTTACAAACATTAACTAACTGAGCATATCATGTTGCAGAGTGTCGGTGTTGTAATGAGTCTCTGTTTAAGCTCTTTATTCTTTCTAAAATGCCTGCGTACTCTTGGAAGGTATGAGTTCCACATTGACTTCATGGACAGAAAGACTTTATTTGTCCCTCCTTCTACACTGCTAGAGAACTTTGTCTCAGCTTGAGGAGCAGGGGAGTTTGGTGAGAATGGCACTTGACAGAACATTAAATTCCTTACCCCACAGCCCATTTGGGAATGCTTAAATTAGAGATCTCTGTTAGTAAAATTAAGACTATAGGATCCAACACTGTGTAGACCTGTAATCTTTGTCATGTTCTGGGAACTCAATTTCACCTCTAATCTTGGCCAAATATCTCGAAATTATATTTGTTCCAAAAGAGACTTGGAAAGAAAGCACAGATAGATCTATGCTTCAGAATCACTTGCTGGCTTGTTGAAAATGAAGGTCCCTGGGACCCTCTCAAGAGCTCTTGAATCAGAATTCCAGGAATCTCCATTTTAATAAGCTCCTGAGTTGCTTCTCATGCATGTGCAAGTGATAACTACTGCAGAGCAATGAACTCAAATCTCAGGTCAATTCAATTCCATTCAGTACATTTTTATTAAACACATACCAAGTGCAAGGCAGCAACAGAGAAAAGTAAGACCCAATTTTAACTCAAGAAATATATATTCCAGGAGGAGGAATAAAACAGAATAAGAAGACAGGTGATTTTAATATAAAACAGAGCATGATAAGAAAATGCAGAATATTATGATTGTTCAGAGTAGGCAGGAATGATACCCATTTGAGGTCCAAGGAATGACAGGTGCAGCTTCTCCAGTTGGACTTTGAGGGATGATGAAGATTTCAACTGACTACAATCTAATGATTACAAACATCAGCTTTGAAGTGAGAAAGCCCTGGACTCTGACTGTGGCTCTGCTACGCCCTGTGTGATCTTGGGCACGTCACCTAACATTTCTGTGCTAGTTTATTCAGCTATAAAAATGAGGTGGCTGGCAAGATCATTTGAAGTCCTTTCTAGTCAAAAGCTTTATTACTCTGGCTTTATCTCCCTCAGTGATCTGGGGGTAGGCATGTTGGCTTTTCAGACTGACTGGATGAGATGTGGAATGCTGTTGGCAGTGAGAGCCGTGTGTCAGGTGGAGAGGTGTGTTGAAGCCACCATCCCCTTAGGCTGGACTCCCAGACAGGTTGGGTGAGAAGGAGAAGTACTGCTTGTGCAGTGTCTGTCACTGCTGGTTTTCAGTTGTTTACTTCTTTTTAAATGCTCACAGTAAGGAAAACAATGCAGTGTTCTATTGCTGCCTCTTGATTTGTTCTAGAAATAAACAGATTTCATCACAAGAAAGTTCAGTTAGGCCACAATAGCTACAAAGAGGAATAAAAAGATTGGGAAGAAACATTCTGAGTGGGACTTTTGTCCTGGGTGGATGTGGACCTTTAGAGGACAGGGCTCAGGTACACAGAGATGAGTTCTCTGGGCCGTTTCTTTTCCTCCAAGTTCATTCACCACCCAGATCATGGTGAGAAATATTTCTCTTCCTCCTTTCATTTTAGGGATGGAGGCTTTGTAGGACATAGTGAGGGAATTTGTAAAGTAAGAATTAGGTTAACAATTCTTCTGGTTCTGCTTCTGAAACTTCTGGAGAATGACTGATGTCTTCTTGGACAAGCAATACCTAAGCGTTTCATCTCTTCTTATGTGACTGCTTCTTCTTAAGAGGAGAGAGGAGAAGTCAGCTTTCTGAGTTTCTCAAGGCAGATAGTGTGGTTTTGAAGCCTTTGAACAACTTTCAAAGTTTCTGGGTTAATGATTTAGAAAGCCTTTGGGGCAGTGGTGTGCAGATAAATGTTTAACTGGCTGGGGGAGCCTTGATTTGCAGCATTTGCTGATATCCCTCGTGTAAATATTCCTATCATATCCCATTTCAGTGACATGAGGTTAATAAACTCAGAGTTGGGAAGGGATACACACAACCAGTGTTAGCAAGTGAGTCCCAGCTGGCCCCAGCACACCACAGCCTGAGGATATTTCTAATGTCCTTTTCTGAACAAAACTAGGTTGGCGACTTAGCTGAAATGTTGAGTGTCTGAGAAAGAACAAACTAGAATTACCTCTCGATACCCATGGGACCTCTTAAGTTCTAGGGCTGTAGCTGCTGAGACCTGTCATTCTGAATTAATCACTGTTTGACTGAGGTCAAATATCACCAGCACAGCCTAGCCACTAGTTACATGAGCTCATCTTCAGAAACTTTGTTTCTACCTGCTTCTGGTCATTGCTGTTGTGAGCAATGCTGAGCATCACTGCTCTTATCACACTTTAAAATTACTTAGAGAAACTGAGCTTGGTCATAAGGTTGGGGAGAGGCGGCGGGCTGCAACTTTATTCAACATTGTGAGGTTGAGAGCCTTGTGGAAGACTTGTGGGCGATCATCAACACAGATGGAGGTTCTTTAGGATGAACTCCAAAAGGGATTTCAGATGCAGAAATCTCACTTTGTATTTGTTCAAATGCAGCATTAGGAAGTTCAATATTTGGATATCACTATGTATTGATTCCCTCTGCTTATATTTTTATCTTTTCTTTTTAAATTTCAAGATATAAGGTAATGCTCATGGAAAAAAAATATAAAACAATACAGAGACCTGTAAAGTAAAAGTAATATTCCCTTCCTTCCTAGCTTATCAGTTTTCTAGATACCTAGATACAAGTGAAAATGCACATAATCAGCTCTAGAAAGCTTCTGGCTACCCCCAGCACCCTCCTGCTTAAGGGCATTCCTAGAGCCATACCCAAAGTATGCATACCTCACATTTTGAAAAAAATAATGTCACATTGCCCCCAACCCTCAGGGTCATACCATTTTGAATTCCAGCAACAATGTAAAGTGCGTCTCTTGCCAACACTAGAGGTTATCCATCTTTTCAAATGTTATTAGTTTGTCATAACACATATGATGAGGTTTGATTCAGCCGAAAAACAAGTCATCCATGAGCTAAAGGGGCTGGAAAGAACCATGAAGAAAGGGCCAGAGGAAATGGGGATAAGAATCTCTTATGTCTTTTTACAGAGATCTTCAACCCTGAGAGAGCATATTACTACTGCTAATGCATCTAGCATTTCTCTAATGGTGTTTTCTAATGAGATACCTTCTCTCCTTCATTCTTGTCCAGTGTCTATGCTCCTTATCTAGAGGCAGAGACAAGGCACTAGTTGTTTGGGATGACTTTGCTAGCATATCTGTATCACATACATGCAGGTAGAGGCCATAGCACTGACCTGCCTCAGACAAGAGTAACTTGGTACCACCTCCCTCCCCAAAGAGCAGATTGTGTTCTCCCAGGCACTCTTTGCCAAGGCAGATTGGCCAGGTTATAACTGTCATTCATCACACCTTCCACACGTGTAACTTTTCACTTCTATTTTGTAAGGTGGTAGCTGAAACGTGGGGAGTGAGAAGTGTATTTCCCAGCATTTGCCTCAGAGTATAAATTATGTTCACAGATCTAATCCCATGAGGCAGTGGTGCATTCGAACGCATTTTAGAAATCTGGGATCACCCGAGAAAGGAGACCACACTCTGTTGAGATCAAGGTATTGTTTGCAAAGTAAATGTGATCCTTTGCCAAACAGTATAATCTCCTTACGCATAGGAATGTGGCAATCTCATTCTGGATAATATAGAGCCTTAATTAGTACATAAGAAATCAGCAAACTCTGGTCTTGAACAACGTATGTAGAGATCAGCTGTCATAACTGTCAGACAGAAAGGGAGAAGGTGAAATTCGTGGACATCTCGTCAAATAAAGTGATATATTTTGCTGGACGCATCACCAGTTCACCTAATTACATATGTTGTTAGAGATTGGATTGCAGCTATCCCAGCGTATGTATATTTGCAAAGAAGCCCATAATCCCAGCTGTAAGCAAGCACATCCAATTGAAGTGGAGATCTTGTAATTATCCCCAAATAGTGTAGACAATCTGTAGGATACAGCTACAGACAAAAATAAATATATTCTCTTTGTGGTTGAGATTATCTGTTAAATACTAGAAGAACTAGCTGGACAAAAAATCTGCACTCACTTTTACACCAATAGCATCTGCATGAGACTGGCAACATGATAGCATATAATCAGGATAATGTTCCATTTCACACCTTCCAGAGCACAAAAAGGAGATGATTGTTCCTTTTGTTCCCATATTTTCCCCAAATTAATAACTGGACTCAATGTCTATTAAAAGTCATTGACTTTTTCATAGGCATACAAGGATTGTCTCTATTTTTAACATTATTCTATATGTTCAGTGGTAGTTAAAAGTGACAAGAGCAGATATATCATTTAAAATTAAAGGAATGCTCTCGTTCTGATTTGGGAAAATTTATTTCCTTAGAGATGACAGAAAAGGATACTTTATTGATATTACAGAATGACTCAAAGTCAGGTTCTGCGTACTAACGCACAGAGAATTTTATTCTTAGGAAAAATTTGAGGAACTTTCTTTTTACAACATAAGGCATCCAATTATCTCGTCCTTTCCCACCAAGCTGTATTTATTTTTTATCCAAAGTCACCTTTGAAGTCAATTGTGACCCAGCACAAATAACAGACAAAGTGGGGGGATAAGGATCTAGATTGAGATGAATGGCAGGTTCTGCCCCAGCCTCAGGTATCAGGCAACCAGAAAAAGATAAAACTTTTCTAAGATCTATCAAAACTCAACAACAAAAATGTAGGAAATGCCTGAAAAGAAACAGAGCCTGAACAGAGATTTCTTCAATGGTATAAGGTGTTCAACAATGGTAAACACATCCCGTTGCTACTTTAAATGTTTATCTTCCTCTGGAGTCACTAAACCTTTAGACAGTGGGGACTAGATTTCTTTCTAGTCTGTATGTGTATGATTCTAAGTCAGCACCAGTGAAAGAAGCTTGTATTTCTCCCAAGCAGATGGAAAGCACCATCCTCTTGTATGCAGAATCTGAAAGGCATATGAGCTCTCTGACTCTCTAAAAAGCAATTGAGAGAAATATTCAAATGAATCCAGCTAATTTCTTTATCTTGTAAGGGTATCTGAAAAGCAAATCAAAACAAAACAAAACATTTTTATTTCCTACCCATACCTGCCTGTAATTATAACCTGTTGTACTGGGAACTCCTCTGCTTACGTGTAACTCCATCTCACATGTGAACGCTGAGCTCCTAATCCACGGAAAACTAAAGCTTGGAGAATTCAAAGATATGCACAGATTCAATTTCAGGGAAGGTTCAAAGATCTCCCAGGAGTTCCAGGCATAATCCTGAATGCTGGGAATGGAAAAATGCATTAGATACTTTCTTATTATAGAGGGTCTACCAGTAGAAACAGAGACTCAAATAATTACAATTCAATGCAAGGTGCAGTAAAAGAATGCTAATTAATACCAATGTTTATGAGCTATGAAGTTAAAAATAAAGACTAGTGCCCACTGGAAGAAGGTTTTGTCTTCCTTTTCTGAAGCTAGAACTCCCAATTTTCATGGTTTTGATTAGCCTTAATTGTCAGAGACTCTGATTGTAAGAGACACACTAATTGTTTGAAAAATCAAGGACATAGGATGGAAACATAACAGCATTCCCAGTTAAATCTTTGGCACTGCCCACAATCAGAATGTTAGGTTTAACTGAGTTTACCATTTGGGTGGCATTAGCCACAAATATGAAACAAAGAGGTGTTTCTAATGCAGAGCCCAGAGAATATTGCTCTACGCTTATGCGAGATTTAGCTGCAGGTACTTATTTTCACCTAGAAGGTCTGTTATGCCTTTAAACCCCTGAGAAGTACAATATCTGGAAATGGCTTCCCCTTCCTGGTCCTTCTTGCTGCTCCAGGCCCATGGGTCTCTGATGGCAGCGTGTGGAGTCGTGGCAGACAATCTGGGTAGATAAGAGCGTTTTCTACGTTCAGAGTGTTCAGTGATTGTTAGCCTGGATATGTGTTAAAAAAATGCACAACACTCTTAATACCTTTGGAAACGAGGAAATAACAAAGAAATAAAGACCCTTACAGTGTTTCCACTTAAAGCAATAAAACTGTCTTTAATAAAAATTTTTATTTTTCTTGTTAAAACCCCAATATGACATCCCTGCATTCCTCTCACTTTGTCTCTGCATTCATGTCTCTGTTTTAATAGAAAATCTTAAATGACATCCACAATTCGGCAAACACTCACTGGGCACCTAAGTGCCAGAGATGCCTCAGATACAGGGGTCATTTGTAATTCATTGAGAAGGGTCTTAAGTGACTTGAGACTGAGAAGGACGCTGACATCTAGTCTAGGATCAGTAGTTTGGGGCTTGGGAGGGGGTAATCCCTGTGTATTTGCTGAGATTGTTTTTTTTGTTTCAGGGAATTTTTTGTTTTTGGGGGTTTTGGCCACTCTTGTCATGATATAATAGGCAAAGTTGAGACAAGTTTCCTACCTTCAAAGAGGTTATAGTCTAGCAGTTTAAAAACATGTTTGTGCATTCATTCATGTATTCATTTATTTATGCATTCATCCACAGATATTTCATGTTGATTTTTATAAAATAAATGAAGTAGGAAGTGTTAAAAGAATAGAGAAGAAATAATTTTGTGCAAAAGGAATAGAAGACACACTGTTTGCCCAGGAAGAATATATAATCCACTTAACATCAAGTATGTGTGTATATATATATATATATATATATATACACACACAAATATATATGTAGCAAGAGGAGAAAATATCCATGAGTTCCAGCAAATGTAGAATGAAGGAGAAATTGATGTGGGGCAGACTGGTCTTTTATTGTTGTTATTGCTTAATAATAGTATTCTCTTCCCCATAAGAGCTACTTCAGTGTTCATGCTTCTTACGTAGGACAGAAGTGTCAAGGTGATGAACACTGTAGAATTATAAAGATAAATGCCCACAGGTACACTGGTAAATTATGTGTATTATCAAAAGTATTCTTTGAAATGAGTTATTAATCACCTTAATTCTTGTTTTCCTTTTGTGCTTAATACACTGTTTTTTACCTGTTTTCCCCGGTCCTTACATTCTTCACTAACATAAACAAAAACATTCATTGTTAACATACACGTTGATAAATGCTGACTACTGTACCTAAGTCAACAAAGGATTATGTGAAGAGGGCCTACATCCAGCTTGTGTTCACTGTTAATAAATGCAGCCAAGTTTAATCTCTACAGTTCAATCTTACTGTGTTGCAGTAAGCCAACTTTTTATTGACTGCTTTCCATAACTTTCTTGACAAAGACAGAAAGGAAAATTATTGAGCCATGGAAAGACAACTCTCCTAAACAGTCTAACCTTGTCCCCAGCCCTCTGCAGGTGTAATAAACTAAATTCTGCCCTTAATGGTCAATTGCTGGATTCCCTCCATTTATACAGACATATCAGATCTCGAGTACACAATGCTTTATATATATATATGTGTGTGACTTTTCTTTTTTTCTTTTCTTTTTTCCTTTAACATCTTTATTGGAGTATAATTGCTTTACAATGTTGTGTTAGTTTCTGCTGTATAACAAAGTGAATCAGCTATATGCATACATATATCCCCATATCCCCTCCTTCTTGCATCTCCCTGCCACCCTCCCTATCCCACCCCTCTAGGTGGTCACAAAGCACCGAGCTGATCTCCCTGTGCTATGCAGCTGTTACCCACTAGCTATCTATTTTCCATTTGGTACTGTATATATGTCAATGTTACTCTCTCACTTCGATGTGTGTGACTTTTCTTGAACATCAAAATTCTGCTGACAACATATAGTATACACACTCTGCCACCTTTGTCAATCTCTGTTTGCATTAATTAATTCATCTGCAATACATTTTGATTTGATTCCCTAAATAACCAAGCACTTGCCTCTGATTTGTTTTGTCTCAAAAATTTGATACATGGTATTTTCTGGGGAAACAATGCAATATTTAAAACTCTTAGCTTGGACAGTAGGAGTTTGTACTGGAAATTCCTGGAAAACTACCTGTGACTGAGTGGCATATATGAATTGAAGGACAGACAAATACCCTATGTCTTGGAAATGTTTATTTCTGAGCATAAACTTTGAAACTGAACCTGAGGGTGTGCATTGTAGGCATAGGTGCCCGTGAATGCAGAGCTGTCTCTTCTGCAAGATCATTTAGGTTACAACTATGTCCATAAAACTAAAATTAAACAATGATTTTCTTAAAGCGTATCTCTATAGCCAGGAAGGATAGGACTAGGAAGGCTTCATCAGTTTTTCTTGCTGATCCTGATGGCATTTCTATTTTTTAACCTTACTTTCTGGCTATCTTCCAAGTAAGTAGGTTCACATTGCTTTCTCTTTGCTAGACTCAATTTGGAGTCACACGTGCATCTGACAGTCACTGAATTTACATTTGCACAGCTCAACAAATGAAGCTGTATTCATCCATCTATTCCTTCCTCCCTTCCTTCTTTCCTTCCTTCCTTCCTTTATTATTTGCCCATTCATTACACAAACATTTATTGAGGGATTTGGGTTTCCTAGCATTGAACTAAATGCTGAGATTATAAAGAAAAGCAAAACATTTTTAGAGAAATGACCTTGGGATTTTTTAATTTGTTTTTTTCTTTCAAGTGGTTTGTTATTTTAGATGTGTTATTCAGTTTTACTATTTGGCATTTTATGTCTCATTTGGCTATATCATTCAAAGCATTATACTTCAGGTTGACTATTTTTGTGACTACCCTAAGATTTGAACCCATAAGGTATTCAATGTCTCCAAAAGATGGATTGATAATGGCTGGCTACCAATTACTGAGCTTGGAATATATATTATCTCCTTTAATCCTCACAACACTCAGGTGAGGTAGGTACTATTATTACCCTTATTTATTATCTGTATCATCCCTATTTCACAGATGAGAAGCAGAGATTCAGTGAGGTTAATTAATCTGCTGAGATCACAAAGCTAATAAGTGGCTGAACTTGAACTCAGCCCTGGTCTGTTGGACTCTAAAACTATCTTTTGGACCATATCACTAGATTCCGGAGTGGGTTCCATTAGAATCTTCAATGTATTGAGGAAATGTATCAAAATGTTATTTTTCAACTTCAACCAGCTCAGGAAAAATAAATTGTTCTCACCTAGACTATTAGGTGTTTTAATGGAACCAGCACAAGGAATGTGTGGTCTATAGATCCTAAATCTCCCTACTCATCTGTCCCAAATGCCATGCAAAAAACCTCTACCAATCAAGAGGCAAGGGAATTCTCATTTGGGTTTGCTAGACAGAATCATGTGAGGAAGGGAAGGAGGTATCTTTTGATAAGCCTTGCCTAAGGAGAAAATGAAAACAATGCTTGCCTTGAAAAAAGACTTTGAAACAACAATTACAGCTAATTCATACGGAAGGGGGTTCACTTAAATATTGTATAAGACAATATTCAGGGTAGAACTCTGGTAAAAATACAGAATCTAGAATTAGAAAACCCTGCTTTCCAATCCTGGCTTTGTCACTTATTGGCCATGTCAACTTAAAATTGCCCACCCTCTGTAAGCTAATACCCGTATCCTATCAATATAATGGAACATAATAAATAACCACCTAATAGGTTGTTGTGAAGATTAAATACAATATTAAGTTTAAAACGCCCAGAGCAGGGCACAACACAGAGTAAACCCTCAGCAGTGCTATTTCCATTGCTACTGCTGTGGTTAGTGTTGTTGAGCATGGGTCTGCACTTTATTACTTGTCTCCCCAGAAAGGATAGTAATGTAATATCAGACCCTGTGTGAGTGGTCCATAGCTACTCCATCTTATTAGCCTCAACTTCTTCTCACTGTGCTCCAGCCAACCGGCCTTCTTACAGCTCTTCAAAGGTACCAGAGTCTCTCCATCCTTAGTTACCCCCCATAGGCCTATCACTTCCCATTCTCCACATCCTGTCCAGGCCTCACTGATTCTTGAAGCCTCAGCTGAAATGTCACTTTCTCAGAGACGTCTTCCCTGATCATGGCCCTCCAGGCTCTCTTAGGTATCCCTGTTACATGCCCTTTGAGCCTTCTATTATGGACACCTCAGCCTCCTTCAATGTGTGAGCCAATTCTTCAAAATAAATCTCCTTTTATATAATATACATTTATTTATTATATAGGAGATTATTTATATATCAAATTATATATACAAGGAAACCTCGTTTTACAGCAGTTTGCTTTATTGTGCTTTTCAGATACTGTGTTTTTTGCAAATTAAAGTTTTGTGGCAACCCTGCATCAAACAAGTCTATCAGCGCCATTTTTCGAACAACATTTGCTCATTTCATGTCTCTGTGTCACATTTCTTTCATGTTAATAGGAATGAATATTTGTGTTCTTGTTCAGCATACAATTAACTAAACCACTGTATATTTTGTTCTCTGAATTTACAGTTTCTGTACCTATCAATGGTCATTTCCTATGTAATTCAAATGGTACATTTTGGTATCTGATACAAATTTACAATTGATGGCATCTTAAAAAGCAACAGGAAAATTTCTATGGAATTTCCTTTGTCAGTTATTCTTATACCCACAGGAAGAACATTCAGCTGATGACTATATAAACCAGATGAAGTGTTTGTGGACTGTTCATCATTTGTGGTTTAAGAGAAATACAGATGCAACATCTCATGTGATTAGGCAAGAAAATGCATTGGACTTTTTCCAGCTACGTTGTTTTCCTGGCCTTCAAGAGAAGCTGACTGAAATTAACTGGAAAGCAATAAATGTTGATAAACACTTTGTGAAAGGACACAAACATGAAAGTAGATGACTTCAGGAAAATAATCATTTATCTACTTTGAGGCAAGGTTTTAGAGTAATATTGTCCAGTCAAAGCATAATGAGAGCTACATACATAACTTTGAATTTAAATTTTAGAGACACACTATAAAAAGTAAAAAGAAAACAGGTAAAATTACTTTGGATAATGAAGTTTATTTAACCAAATATCTAAATTAGCATTTAACACACAATCAATATAAAATTATTAATGAGTGTTTCTACATTCTTTTTTCAAACTGAGTCTTTCCAATCTGGTGTGCATTTCTTTTTTTTTTTTTTAAACATCTTTATTGGAGTATAATCGCTTTACAATGGTGTGTTAACTTCTGCTTTATAACAAAGCAAATCAGTTATACATATACATACGTCCCCATATCTCTTCCCTCTTGCATCTCCCTCCCTCTCACCATCCCTATCCCACCCTTCTAGGTGGTCACAAAGCACTGAGCTGATCTCCCTGTGCTATGCGACTGCTTCCCACTAGCTATCTATTTTATGTTTGGTAGTGTATATATGTCCATGCCACTCTCTCACTTTGTCCCAGCTTACCCTTCCCCCTCCCCGTATCCTCAAGTCCATACTCTAGTAGGTCTGCATCTTTATTCCCGTCTTGCCCCTAGATTCTTCTGCCCATTTTTTTTCTTTTTTCTTTTTTTAGATTCCATATATATGTGTTAGCATACGGTATTTGTTTTTCTCTTTCTGACTTACATCACTCTGTATGACAGTCTCTAGGTCCACCAACCTCACTACAAATAACTCAGTTTCATTCCTTTTTATGGCTGAGTAATATTCCATTGTATATATGTGCCACATCTTCTGTATCCATTCATCTGTTGATGGACACTTAGGTTGCTTCCATGTCCTGGCTATTGTAAATAGGGCTGCAATGAACATTGTGGTACATAACTCATTTTGAATTATGGTTTTCTCAGGATATATGCCCAGTAGTGGGATTGCTGGGTCGGATGGTAGTTCTATTTTTAGTTTTTTATGGACTCTCCATACTGTTCTCCACAGTGGCTGTATCAATTTACATTCCCACCAACAGTGCAAGAGGGTTCCCTTTTTTCCACACCCTCTCCAGCATTTATTGTTTATAGATTTTTTGATGATGGCCATTCTGACCGAAGTGAGATGATATCTCATTGTAGTTTTGATTTGCATTTCTCTAATGATTAAGGATGTTGAGCATTCTTTCATGTATTTGTTGGCAATCTGTATATCTTCTTTGGAGAGATGTCTATTTAGGTCTTCTGCCCATTTTTGGATGGGGTTGTTTGTTTTTTTGATATTGAGCTGCATGGGTTGCTTGTATGTTTTGGAGATTAATCCTTTGTCAGTTGCTTCATTTGTAAATATTTTCTCCCATTCTGAGGGTTGTCTTTTCATCTTGTTTATGGTTTCCTTTGCTGTGCAAAAGCTTTTAAGTTTCATTAGGTCCCATTTGTTTATTTTTGCTCTTATTTCCCATTTCTCTAGGAGGTGGGTAAAAAAGGATCTTGCTGTGATTTATATCATAGAGTGTTCTGCCTATGTTTTCCTCTAACATTTTTATAGTGTCTGGCCTTACACTTAGGTCTTTAATCCATTTTGAGGTTATTTTTGTGTATGGTGTTAGGGAGTGTTCTAATTTCACTCTTTTACATGTAGCTGTCCAGTTTTCCCAGCACCACTTATTGAGGATGCCGTATTTTCTCCACTGTATATTTTTGCCTCCTTTATCAAAGATAAGGTGACCATATGTTCGTGGGTTTATCTCTGGGCTTTCTATACTGTTCCACTGATCTATATTTCTGTTTTTGTGCCAGTACCATACTGTCTTGATTACTGTAGCTTTGTAATATAGTCTGAAGTCAGGGAGCCTGATTCCTCCAGCTCCATTTTTCTTTCTCAAGATTGCTTTGGCTATTTGGGGTCTTTTGTGTTTCCATACAAATTGTGAAATTTTTTGTTCTAGTCCTCTGAAAAATGCCAGTGGTAGTTTGATAGGGATTATATTGAATCTGTAGATTGCTTTCAGTAGTAGAGTCATTTTCACAATGTTGATTCTTCCAATCCAAGAAGTTGGTATATATCTCCATCTATTTGTATCATCTTTAATTTCTTTCATCAGTGTCTTATAATTTTCTGCATACAGGTCTTTTGTCTCCTTAGGTAGGCTTATTCCCAGATATTTTATGTTTTTTGTTGCAATGGTAAATGGGAGTGTTTTCTTAATTTCACTTTCAAATTTTTCATCATTAGTGTCTAGGAATACAAGAGATTTCTGTGCATTAATTTAGTATCTTGCAACTTTACCAAATTCATTGATTAGCTCTAGTAGTTTTCTGGTAGCATCTTTAGGATTCTCTATGTATAGTATCATGTCATCTGCAAACAGTGACAGCTTTACTTCTTCCTTTCCAATTTGGATTCCTTTTATTTCTTTTACTTGTCTGATTGCTGTGGCTAAAACTTCCAAAACTATGTTGAATAATAGTGGTGAGAGTGGGCAACCTTGTCTTGACCTGATCTTAGTGGAAATGGTTTCAGTTTTTCACCATTGAGTACGATGTTTGCTGTGGGTTTGTCATATATGGCTTTTATTATGTTGAGGAAAGTTCCCTCTATGCCTACTTTATGGAGGGTTTTTATCATAAATGGGTGTTGAATTTTGTCAAAAGCTTTCTCTGCATCTATTGAGATGATCATATGGTTTTTCTCCTGCCATTTGTTAATGTGGTGTATCACGTTGATTGACTTGCGTATACTGAAGAATCCTTGCATTCCTGGGATAAACCCCACTTGATCATAGTGTATGATCCTTTTAATGTGCTGTAGGATTCTGTTTGCTAGTATTTTGTTGAGGATTTTTGCATCTATGTTCATCAGTGATATTGGCCTGTATTTTCTTTCTTTGTGACATCTTTGTCTGGTTTTGGTCTCAGAGTGATGGTGGCCTCATAGAATGTGTCTGGGAGTGTTCTTCCCTCTGCTATATTTTGGAAGAGTTTGAGAAGGATAGGTGTTAGCTCTTCTCTAACTGTTTGATAGAATTCGCCTGTGAAGTCATCTGGTCCTGGGCTTTTGTTTGTTGGTAGATTTTAAATCACAGTTTCAATTTCAGTGCTTCTGATTGGTCTGTTCATATTTTCTATTTCTTCCTGGTTCAGTCTCGGAAGGTTGTGCATTTCTAAGAATTTGTCCATTTCTTCCAGGTTGTCCATTTTACTGGCATAGAGTTGCTTGTAACAATCTCTCATGATCCTTTGTATTCCTGCAGTGTCAGTTGTTACTTCTCCTTTTTCATTTCTAATTCTATTGATTTGAGTCTTCCTCCTTTTTTCTTGATAAGTCTGGCTAATGGTTTATCAGTTTTATCTTCTCAAAGCACCAGCTTTTAGTTTTATTGATCTTTGCTATCATTTCCTTCATTTCTTTTTCATTAATTTCTGATCTGACATTTATGATTTCTTTCCTTCTGCTAAATTTGAGGGTATTTTGTTCTTCTTTCTCTGATTGCTTTAGGTGTAAGGTTAGGTTTTTTAATTGAGGTGTTTCTTGTTTCTTGAGGTAGGATTGTGTTGCTATAAACTTCCCTCTTAGAACTGCTTTTGCTGCATCCCATAGGTTTTGGGTCGTTGTGTTTTCATTGTCATTTTTGTCTAGGTATTTTTTGATTTCCTCTTTGATTTCTTCAGTGATCTCTGGGTTATTAAGCAGTGTGTTGTTTAACCTCCATGTGTTTGTATTTCTTACAGATTTTTCCTGTAATTGATATCTAGTCTCATAGCGTTGTGGTCAGAAAAGATACTTGATACAATTTCAATTTTCTTAAATTTACCAAGTCTTGATTTGTGACCCAAGATATGATCTATCCTGGAGAGTGTTCCATGGGTACTTGAGTAGAATGTGTATTCTGTTGTTTTTGGATGGAATGTCCTATAAATATCAGTTAAACCCATCTTGTTTAATGTATCATTTAAAGCTTGTGTTTCCTTATTTATTTTCATTTTGGCTGATCTGTCCATTGGTGAAAGTGGGGTGTTAAAGTCCCCTACTATGATTGTGTTACTGTCGATTTCCCCTTTTATGGCTGTTAGCATTTGCCTTATATATTGAGGTGCTCCTATGTTGGGTGCATAAATATTTACAATTGTTATATCTTCTTCTTGGATTGATCCCTTGATCATTATGTAATGTCCTTCCTTGTCTCTTGTAATAGTCTTTGTTTTAAAGTCTATTTTGTCTGATATGAGAATTGCTACTCCAGCTTTCTTTTGATTTCCATTTGCATGGAATATCTTTTTCCATCCCATCACTTTCAGTCTGTAGGTGTCCCTAGGTCTGAAGTGGGTCTCTTGCAGACAGCATATATACAGGTCTTGTTTTTGTATCCATTCAGCCAGTCTGTCTTTTGTTTGGAGCATTTAAACCATTTACATTTAAGGTAATTCTTGATATGTATGTTCCTATTACCATTTTCTTAATTGTTTTGGTTTTGTTATTGTAGGTCTTTGCCTTCTCTTGTGTTTCCTGCCTAGAGAAGTTCTTTTAGAATTTGTTGTAAAGCTTGTCTGGTGTTGCTGAATTCTCTTAACTTTTGTTTGTCTGTAAAGGTTTTAATTTCTCTGTTCAATCTGAATGAGATCCTTGCTGGGTAGAGTAATCTTGGTTATAGGTTTTTCCCTTTCATCACTTTAAATATGTCCTGCCACTCCCTTCTGGTTTACAGAGTTTGTGCTGAAAGATCAGCTCTTAACCTTATGGGGATTCCCTTGTATGTTATTTGTTGCTTTTCCCTTTCTTTTTTTAATATTTTATCTTTGTAATTAATTTTTGATAGTTTGATTAATATGTGTCTTGGCATGTTTCTCCTTGGATTTATCCTTTATGGGACTCTCTGCACTTCCTGGTCTTGATTGACTATTTCCTTTCCCATATTAGGGAAGTTTTCTACTATAATCTCTTCAAATATTTTCTCAGTCCCTTTCTTTTTCTCTTTTTTTTCTGGGACCCCTATAATTCGAATGTTGGTGCAATTAATGTTGTCCCAGAGTCTCTGAAACCGTCCTCAATTCTTTTCATTCTTTTTTCTTTATTCTGCTCTGCAGTAGTTATTTCCACTATTTTATCTTCCAGGTCTCTTATCCATTCTTCTGCCTCAGTTATTCTGCTATTGATCCCTTCTAGAATATTTTTAATTTCATTTATTGTGTTGTTCATCACTGTTTGTTAGTTTAGAGTTCATCACTTTAGTTCTTCTAGGTTCTTGTTAAACGTTTCTTTTATTTTCTCCATTCTATTTTCAAGATTTTGGATCATCTTTACTATCATTATTCTGAATTCTTTTTCAAGTAGACTGCCTATTTCCTCTTCATTGGTTAGGTCAGGTGGGTTTTTGCCTTGCTCCTTTATCTGCTGTGTGTTTGCCTTCTCATTTTGCTTAACTTACTGTGTTTGGGGTCTCCTTTTTACAGGCTGCAAGTTCGCAGTTTCCATTTTTTTGATGTTTGTCCCCAGTGGCTAAGGTTGGTTCAATGGGTTGTGTAGGCTTTGTGGTGGAGGGGACTAGTGCCTGTGTTCTGGTGGATGAGGCTGGATCTTGTCTTTCTGGTGGGCAGGTCCACATCTGGTGGTGTGTTTTGGGGTGTCTGTGGCCTTATTATGATTTTAGGCAGCCTCTGTGTTAATGGATGGGGTTGTGTTCCTGTCTTGCTAGTTGTTTGGCATAGGGTGTCCTGCACTGTAGCTTGTTGGTCGTTCAGTGGAGCTGGGTCTTGGCATTGAGATGGAGATCTCTGGGAGATTTTCACCATTTGATATTACGTGGAGCTGGGAGGTCTCTTGTGGACCAGTGTCCTGAACTTGGCTCTCCCACCTCAGTGGCACAGCCCTGATGCCTGGCTGGAGCACCAAGAGCCTGCCCTCCACACAGCTCAGAATAAAAGGGAGAAAAAGAAAGAAAGAAAGAAGAAGACAAAATAAAATGAAATAAAATAAAGTAAAATAAAATAAAATAGTTATTAAAATAAAAAATAATTATTAAGAAAAAAAATTTTTTAAAGTAAAAAAACAAAACAAACAAACAAACAAACAAAATGGATGGACAGAACCCTAGGACAAATGGTAAAAGCAAAGCTATATGGACAAAATCACACACAGAAGCATACACATACACACTCACAAAAAGAGAAAAAGGGAAAAAATACATATATATATCGTTGCTCCCAAAGTCCACCTCCTCAATTTGGGATGATTCGTTGTCTATTCAAGTATTCCACAGATGCAGGGTACATCAAGTTGATTGTGGAGATTTAATCCGTTGCTTCTGAAGCTGCTGGGAGAGATTTCCCTTTCTCTTCTTTGTTCCCACAGCTCCCAGGGTTCAGCTTTGGATTTCGTCCCTGCCTCTGCGTTTAGGTCGCCTGAGGGCATCTGTTCTTCGCTCAGACAGGACGGGGTTAAAGGAGCAGCTGCTTCGGGGGCTCTGGCTCACCCAGGCCGCGGGGAGGGAGGGGTACGGAGGAGGCGGGGCGAGCCTGCGGCGTCAGAGGCCGGCGTGACGTTGCAGCAGCCTGAGGCGCACAGTGCGTTCTCCCGGGGAAGTTGTCCCTGGATCACGGGACCCTGGCAGTGGCGGACTGCACAGGCTACCGGGAGGGGCGGTGTGGAGAGTGACCTGTGCTCGCACACAGGCTTCTTGGTGGTGGCGGCAGCAGCCTTAGCGTCTCATGCCCGTCTCTGGGGTCCGCGCTGATAGCAGCGGCTCGCGCCCATCTCTGGAGTTCGTTTAGGCGGCGCTCTGAATCCCCTCTCCTCGCGCACCAGGAAACAAAGAGGTAAGAAAAAGTCTCTTGCCTGTTCGGCAGCTCCAGACCTTTTCCCGGACTCCCTCCCGGCTAGCCATGGTGCACTAACCCCTTCAGGCTGTGTTCACGCCGCCAACCCCAGTCCTCTCCCTGGGATCCGACGAAGCCCGAGCCTCAGCTCCCAGCCCTGCCCGCCCCGGCGGGGGAGCAGACAAGCCTCTCGGGCTGGTGAGTGCTGCTCGGCGCCGAGCCTCCGTGTGGGAATCTCTCCGCTTTGCCCTCCGCACCCCTGTGGCAGTGCTCTCCTTCGTGGCTCCGAAGCTTCCCCCTCCGCCACCCGCAGTCTCCGCCCACTAAGGGGCTCCTAGTGTGTGGAAACCTTTCCTCCTTCACAGCTCCCTCCCACTGGTGCAGGTCCCATCCCTATTCTTTTGTCTCTGTTTTTTCTTTTTTCTTTTACCCTACCCAGGTACGTGGGGAGTTTCTTGCCTTTTGGGAGGTCTGAGGTCTTCTGTCAGCATTCAGTAGGTGTTCTGTAGGAGTTGTTCCACATGTAGATGTATTTCTGATGTATTTGTGGGGAGGAAGGTGGTCTCCACGTCTTACTCTTCCGCCATCTTGAAGCTCCCTATGGTGTGTATTTCATACTTCCTGAACATGTCAATTCTGACCAGCCACATTCCAAGCGTTCCACAGTCACATGGGGCCAGTGACTAATTTCAAAACTGCTTGATAACAAAGGAACGAAAGTACTAGATTCTATTCTTTCCTCATGCCCAGAAGAATGGCTGCCTTCAGTCTCTGAGCTTTGCTTCAACCCTTGTCCTCTTCAGCTTTGGGTCTCTGTGGAATTGCACCAGGATCCAGAAGCCACACAATCAGTAGCTGCACTCAGAGACCAAGTAGCATGAAAATCTGGTGTATGTGGTGATCAAATCCATTTTGGGACCAGTTTCACATTTTTATTAAAATAATAAATGTTGTTACATATGCTTCCTGATAGGAGTTTCTAAATGCTAGAAGAACTATTAACCCAAACCTCTGTCCCACCCCAGCATTACCTACGTATAATTAGTCAAAACCTGACGAAGTCTGCCACCAGCACATGCGGAGCAAGTGAATAATTTTCTTACAGCAAAATGGGTTGTGGGTTTGATCCTATTCATCACCCATAAATCTAACATGCTTTTTGTATGTAGGGGAGTGGCTCATGACTTCCCTTCACATAATAATTGTACACCCCTAAAAGCATTATTGGTTTGTATTATGTTTCACCCTAATATAATCATTGATATAAATAAGGCAAGGAATCTCAAAAAGTACAAGGGCTAAGATTCTTATGTGAATCTTACTTTTTTCCTCTAGAAGAAAAAGTGGTGAAAATATCTCCCTTGTAATAATTCAAAAGCAGCAAAAAGGCAAAGGGAAGAAATGACCCATTATAACCCTGTTTCAGTGAAGAAAATAACATCAGGGGCATCCGTACTGTGTGGGGAGAGCAGACTATACTTAACTGTCCCATCCAAACTGGAGGGCCTTAAGGACTCTCTGCATTAAAGACTTCCTAGGGCTAAATAAGTAGGCGTCACACAGCTACAGTGGACTTGGACACAAAGCATACACACGCTCGCTAGAGATTCTAGTGTCAGTGGGAGATTTAATAGAAGTCCATTTATCATCCAGCGAAATGAATGAAAATGGAAAGAAATGTAAATATTATTCCTCCATATGAGGGAC